>NW_007253137.1:1364023-1417174 GCF_000164805.1 Carlito syrichta
CTACTTGGAAGGCTGAGACAGAAGGATTGCTGGAGCCCAGCAGGTCAATGCTGGGGTGGCTGTGAGTGTGCCACTGCCCTCCAGTCTGGATGAGAGAGTGAGACTCCTACTCAAAAAATAAAAAATAAAAACAATAAATAAACAATTAAAGTAAATAAATAAAATAAGATGCAATCCTTGTCAAATAATTCTAACTTCTGTGCCATCTTGGTGTTGACATCTGCTAGTTGTACTTTTTCATTCAAGTTGGTTTTTTGGTGGTTTGTGGTAAAATAGAGTGATATTTTTCTTTTAAATTTAACCCAGACATTTGAGTACTATAAGACTTTGTATATTATTTAAACCTTGTTTTATCATGCCTTCTCTGACCCTGCATCAGAAGAGCTGAGAAGGTGTTGGGAGCCAGCCACAGAGTCCCACTGAGTGTTAGGGATCAGGAAGGGCCGTTGACCCCAAGACCACTAGGATGCGTTCAGGAGCTATTGACCCCATTTCCTCCCTCTTTCTACTCAACACTAACCAGGTTAAGCTCCTGTGAGCTCAAAACATAGAAACTCTGAGATCGGGATGAACACAAGCTAACTTTAGAAGCTCATTGCTCCCATTCCTCCACAAACTACAGTTTTGGCTTTCACACAACTTATAATTCAAACTCGTGTCACATCTAAGAGCCTTAGTATTGGTCACAGGCTTCTGGGTCATGATCTTAGGATTTACTGAAGGTGTAAATTGTAGAATACAGTTTTAGAAGACAGCCATTTTGTTGAAAGAATGCAGCTGGGTTACTTGCAGGTAGCCCACTGAACTTTGGACTGGGCCACATTCCAAACATTCTGGGATGGGCCACTTTCATTTGTAAAGTAAATACTTAAGCTTCTATAGAATTGTTTAACTTGGCATAAATCAATCAGTTTAGGATGAAAAAGGTTTATAGAATATGTCAGCCACAGATTAGGTTATCCTTTGTTATGGGATTTTAGGATTATCATATGAAAAGGGTTTAAAGGCAATCATTGATTAAGTTTTCATGGATTAAGGTTTCTGGTGGGTGGGGAACGCCCCTCCCACATCTGACTTTGTATATAAAAGACCCGTTGTAATTCTCAATAACACACATCACTTCTGCACTAGACTGGAGTCCAGTCTCTTTCTTTCTCTCTCTCTCTTCTTCTCTTTCTTCTTCCCCCCAATCGCTGATGCCGTCTCCACCTTTGGGGTACCCTGAACCCGGCTGGAGCTGGTCCCCGGCAACTCTCTCAAAAGGGTAGATACTGGATGATTCCAATTTATTTAACATTCATGAAATAACATTGTAACAGAGATGGAGAAGGGAGAACAGAAGAGTGGTTGCCAGGAATTAGGGATGGGAGAGAGGAGATGGATGTAGCTACAAAGTGGTGACATGAGGGAGTATGGTGTGATGAGACAGTTGAATATCTTGACTGTGGTGGTTATACAAGTTTCCACATGTGATAAAATTGCATGGAGCTATAATGCACACATACAACTGAGTACATGTATAACTGGTGAAGTTTAAATAGCTTTATAGATTGTATATGAAATTTGTGAAAAAAGATTGTTTATTATAAATAGCTTGGCTTGATATAATGAAAGGTTTTTATATTTGTTGAACTTATCTAAAACAAAAACCCACTTCCTTTTCTTCCTTCTTATTGAAAATCTTTCAACAGAATCTTCCTGACAATTAGAATCTTGGTACAGACAACATAGGTAGGGAGAAACACTTATTTGGTTGCCAGGGGTTCATACTGAGTTAGATATTCTGTCATTTTAAGAAAAAGAAAACAAATGAGGCATGAAAATATACCTTTTATCTTTAATTTTTTTTCTGGATGTCTTGCAAGTTACTTGACTCCCAATATTGTTTTGTTTTTTGACTATTAACAGAATATAGGTGCTACAAATTTATAAACAATATAGAGTTGTTTTAAAAAAGAAAGTGAATTCCCTCAGAATCTCACCCCACAGAAGCCACACATTTTTGATAAGTCAAATAATTCAATATACCAATATGCTATATGCTTTTTTACTGTATGATATTTTTATTATTTTAATTTTAAGGCTGTGGGGTACAATTCAGGGTTGGGTACAGTTCAGGGTTAGGTACATAATTGTTCATACAGGTAGAGTTTGGGTACCCTTAGTGATGTTATGTGCCCTCCCCCCGGCAGTGTATCGCTAACTGTACAATATTTCATACATAAACTTCTACATCAGTGCTTCCTCTTTTTGCCATCGTTTGGGTACACTATAGTTTATTTAACAGTCTCCCATTTATTGACACTTGGATCCTTACCAATACCTTTATGTAATATCTTGAACAGTTTGTCAGTGTTTGCCATGTGTCACCCCCAAACATAATAATGGTTTATTTACTTTAATGGTTCATTTATTTTACTTACAAGGTAGTTCTCCTGGTCTAGGCCAGCCTGGCTGATCTCTGCTTTCTTTTGAGTCTGTCGTTAGTTAGTGGTTGGCTGGCAGCTAGATGATCTCAGGTAGCCTCACTCATAGGTCTCACAAAACGCAAGCTGTTGGCTAGAACCCCAGGAGGCAACTAGTTTCTCATCCAGAAGGCTAACCTAGGTTTATTTACATGGTAGCAGATTTCCAAGAGCAGCAAGAGGACTAGTCCTAATGCAAAGGCACTTTTACAGCTTCTGGTTAGGTTTGCTAATGTCCCTGTGACTAAAGTAAATTACATGGCCAATGCAGATTAGAGGAGTGAGGAAAACTGACCCTTGATGAGAGGATCTGCGACATTACATTAGGAAGGCATTAACATCAGGGTAGGAAGAATCTGTGGCCCTGTTTACAATCTACCAAAAGGAGAGGATATATTCACACAGTTTGAGAATGAACACCAAACCAGAAATCAGTAACCATCATATATGCAAACAAAAACCAGTTAGAAGAGATAGTAAAAGGTTTCATTTACTGAGCGATAATTCTTTTAAAATACAGAAATAAACCTAATACATGATACACAAGATCTATATGAAAGAAAAAAGGTGCTTTTATGGGACATAAAACTTGCTTAATTCATTTTACAAATGAAAAAGTTTATTTTATATATATATATATATATTTTTTTTTTTTTTGAGTTGGAATCTCACTCTGTCACCCAGACCCAGGCTGGAGTGCAGTGGCATGCTGATGGCCACCGCAGCCTCGACCTGCTAGGCTCAGGCGATCCTTCTGCCTCAGCCTTCCAAGTAGCTGGAACTACAGGCATGTGCCACCTCGCCCGGCTAATTTTCTGATTTATTGTAGAGATGAGGTCTTGCCAAGTTGCTCGGCTGGTCTTGAACCGATGAGCTCAAACAATCCTCTCACCTCAACCTCCCAAAGTGCTGGAATTATAGGCATGAGCCACTGCACCTTGCTATTATATTCTCGATCAAAGAAGACCAGTATAACAATATCATTTTCTCCAAGTTAGCCTACAAATCTAATAGAGCCTAATGAAAATACCAAGAGGGCCGGTTTCATTTTTCTTCTTTGAAAGTAGATAAATGCTAAATAAAGTTCATATGGAAAAATGAGCATGGTGCTTTTAAAATATCTAAAACTTCTTTGGGAGGTGGAGCTTAATCCCCTCTTCTTGAGTGTGGCTAACTCACTTCTAATGATTATGATAAAGTGATAGTGTGCCATTTCTGACACTAAGTATTAAAGTTATAAAAGCAAGTCTCCGCCCTGCTTTCTCTCTCGGATCTCTTGCTCAGGGGGAAGTCAGCTGCAATGTTGTGAGGATACTCAAATAGTTCTATGGTAAGGTCCATGTAGTAAGAAACTGAGCTTTTTGCCAACAGCTGGTGAAAAACTGAGGCTTCTTGCTGAATCTAACTTGGAAGTCGATCCTCCAGCCCCAGTCAAGTCTTCAGATGACTCCCCCCTGAGCTGATATGTTGATTGCAATAGCATGAGACACCCTGAGCCAGAACCCTGGTAAGCCACTCCCAAACTGCTGACCCACAGAAATAATGAGATAGTAAATGTTTAGTATTTTTTTTTTTTGAGTTGGAGTCTCACTCTGTCGCCCAGACTGGAGTGCAGTGGCCACTCCCGGCCACCACAGCCTCGACCTGCTGGGCTCCAGCAATCCTTCCGCCTCAGCCTTCCAAGTAACTGGAACTACAGGTGCATGCTACCACACCCGGCTGATGTTTTGATTTATTGTAGAGATGAGGTCTCGCTGCCCAGGTGGGTCTCGAACCCGTGGGCTCAGGCAATCCACTCACCTCAGCCTCCCAAAGGCGCGGGATTACAGGCTGAGCCACTGAGCCAGGCTATGTTTAGTATTTAAACCACTAAGTCTTGGGAGAAATGTGTTATTCAGCAATAAATAACTAATGAATAAGCAATAATAGCAATAAATAATAATATATAATGAATGAATGAGCAATAATAGCCATAAAATCTTAAAAGAGTAATAAAGAGGGATTAACCTGATCATATCATAAAATATATTCTAATTAAAAAGTGGGCAAAGGACATGAATAGACACTTCTCAAAGGAAGACATACAGGTAGCCAACAAACATATGAAAACATGCTTAGCTTTACCAACCATCAGAGAAATGCAAATCAGAACTACAATGAGATACCATCTCAGACCAGTAAGGATGGTTATCACTGAAAAGTCAAAAAACAACAAGCGTGGCGAGGCAGCAGAGAAAAAGGAAAGCTCATACACTGTTGGTGGGAATATAAGTTAGTTCAGCCTTCGTGGAGAGCAGTTTGAAGATCTCTCAAATAACTAAAAATAGAGCCACTTATTTGACCTGCAGTTCCACTCCTGGGAATTTACCCCAAAAAACACAAATCACTCTACCAAAAAGATGCCTGCCACATATGTTTACTGCAGCACTATTCACAATAACAAAAACAGAACTAACTCAGATGGCCATTGAAGGTGAACTGGATAAAAAAAATGTGGCACATACACATGATGAAACACTATGCAATCATAAAGAAGAACACAACATAGATATAATTGAATACCATCATTCTTTTTTCTTTTGAGTTGGAGTCTTACTCTGTTGCCCAGGACGGAGTCTAGAGTGCTGGGCTCAGGCAATCCTTCCGCCTCAGCCTTCCAAGTAGCTGGAATTACAGGTATTCGCCATCATATCTGGCTAATTTTTAAAATTTATTGTAGAGATGAGGTCTCACCAAGTTGCCCAGGCTAGTCTCGAACTCCTGAGTTTTAGGCAATCCTCTTGCCTTTGCCTCCCGAAGTGCTGAGATTACAGGCTTGAGCCACCGCATCCAGTCTGAACACCATCATTCTAAGTGAACTATCACAGGAACAAAAAACTGAGTATCACATGTTCTCACTCCTAAGCGGGCACTAAACACTGAGCACATGTGCACATCAGCAGTATATATACTAAAATTGGAACATACAAAGGAGATTAGCATGGGCTCTGTGCAAGGATGACATGCAAATTCATGAGGCATTCCATATTTTTTTTAAATTATAAAGCTACAATAATTAAAACAATGTGGTACTGGCATATGAATAAACATACATTATCAAAGGAACTGAATAGAGAGTTTATAAATAGATACATGTCCATATAAAAATCTAGTATATGATAAAGGCGGAATTTCAAATCAATGGTGGGAAAGATGGATTATTCAATAAATGGCATTGTAAGAAATGAAGAGCTACCTAGAAAAATAAATTAGATCCATACTTCACACTTTATATAAAAATGAATTACAGACAACCAAATATTTAAATATAAACATGAAAAAGGATAAAAATAAAGCATAGGAGATTTTTTCGAAAAAAATAAAAATAACTTGAGTGGAAACCCAGAAGGCTTAAGAGGTTAGCAAATTTAATTACATTCAAGTGTGAAAAACTCAAAACCCTCAGACACTTCTTGTAGTAATGAAAAATGTGCGATTATTTTGGAAAATAGTATGGCAGTTTTTCAAAAGGTTAACCATAGAGTTACCATACGATCCAGAAATTCCACTCCAAGATTTCAATTCAAGAGAGAAATGAAAACACAAGTTCATTCAAAAACTCATACACAAATGTACACAGTAGCATTATTCATAAAAGCCCCAAAGTGAAAACAACTCAAATGTCCATCAACTGATGAAAGAATGAATAAAATGTGGTATATGTATTTAATGAAATGCATATAATGGAATGTTATTCGGTCATAAAAAAGGAAGTGCTGATACAAACTATAACATAGATGAACCTTGAAAACATTATGCTAAGTAAAAGATGCCAATCACAGAAGACCACATATTGGATGGTTCTATTTATATGAATTATCCAGATAGGCAATTTTGTAGAGAAAGAAAGATTAGCAGTTACCTAGGACTGGGGTATTGGGGAGAAATGGGATGTTGTGATGGTTATACCTTTACTAAAAGCCACTGAATTGCACATTTTAAATGGATGTATTATTAATATATGGCAATATCTGTTACATTTTAATAGTCTTTTTTTTTTTGAGTTGGAGTCTCACTCTGTCAGCCAGGCTGGAGTGCAGTGGCATGCTCATGTAGCATCGACCTGCTGGGCTCAGGTGATCCTTCCATTTCAGTCTTCCAAGTAGCTAGAACTGCAGGCGCGCACTACCACATCCGGCTAATTTTTTGACTTATTGTAGAGATGAGGTCTTGCCAAGTAACCCAGGCTGGTCTAAACGTCATTTTTTTTTTTTTTTAAAGAAAAGACTTGGTATATACGGAGGAATAAAGGATGACAGAATTCTTGTCAGAATTAACACAACCATGAACACATTGGAACAACATCTTTGAAGTACTGAAAGGCAAAAAGTGTCAATCTAGTATTCTATACATAGAATAATATCTTTCAAAATGAATGTGAAACAACATACTTCTAAATAACACTTGCATCAAAGAAAAAGTCTCAAGAGAAATAAAAACATATTTTGAACTGAATGAAAATTACAATTACAACATATCAAAATTTGTGGTATGTAGCAAAAACACATTAGGGAGAAATTTATAGCATTAAATACATATATTAGAAGAAAAGAAAGCTCTAAAATCAGTAATCTAAGCTTTCATCTTAGAAAATAGAGAAAGAAGAACAATTTAAACATAAAGCAAACAGAGGAAAAGAAATAATAAAAATAAGAGCAGAAATCAATAACATTGAAAATAGAAAACAATAGAGAGCCAGGCATGGTGGATCACTCTTGTAATTCCAGCACTTTGGGAGGTAGAGATGAGAGGATTGTCTGAGTCCAGGGGTTTGAGACCAGCCTGGGCAAATTGGCGAGACCTCATCTCTACAATAAATCAAAAAATTAGATGGGCGTGGTGGCATGCACCCATAGTTCCAGCTACTTGGAAGGCTGAGGCAGAAGGATCAGCTGAGTCCAGCAGGTCAAGGTTGCGGTGGCCATGAGCGTGCCACTGCTCTCCAAACTGGGTGACAGAGTGAGACTTCTACTCCAAAAAAAAAAAAAAAAAAAAGCCTCTATTAGGCTAACCAAAAAAAAAAAGAGAGAGAGAATACAAAAATTACTAAATTCTGATATATGTACTCATCAATGCAAGTACTGATACATGCTACGACTAGGATAAATCTTGGAAAAATTATACTGTCAAAGGAGCCAGTCAAAAAAGACCATGTATTACAGGATTCCATTCACATAAAATGTGCAAACCAAGGAATATACAGAGACAGAAGTAAATCTGTGGCTGTCTAGTTCTGGGTGGGAGAGGTGTTCGGGGATAGGTGAGTAATAGCTAAAGGGTACATGTTTTTTTCTTTTCTTCTATTTTCCCCCCAAAATGTTGTATTGTGGTAAAATATACAAAACATAAAAGTTACCATCTTAGCCAATTTTAAGTCTATAGCACAGTGGTATTAAATACATTCATAATGTTGTATAACCATTACCACCATCCATCACCAGAACTCTTTTCGTTTTGTAAAACGGAAACATTGTACCCAATAAACAGTAACTCCTTCCTCCCTCCCCACAGCCCCTGGCTACCATCATTCTACTCTATGATTTTTGACTACTCTAAGCATCTCATATAAATAGAATCATACAGTGTTTGCTTTTTGTGATTAACATTTCATTAAGCATCATGTCCTCAACATTAACCCATGTTGTAGTATGTGCCAGATATAGCTTCCTTACTAAGGCTGAATAATAGTTCATTGTATGTAGATATTGTATCACATTTTATATATCCATTCATTCCTGAATGGACACTTGAGTTGTTTCTACCTTTTGGCAGAATGCTTTGTGGCAACCATTCTGGGTCAATATTTGCTAGCAGACAAGAGTGCCTATTCAATGTACGAACTTGAGTCTTCCATTCACAAAATTATGTCTTGGTTTTCTATGTAAGATTTCAATGTGACTGTTAGATTTCCTCTGCTTGCCTTCTTCTATTCTCTAATTGCCAAATCTCTTTTTAAAAGCAATAGTTCTTACCACTCCCCCATTTTTTTTTAAGTAAGCTGGGCACCATGGTGTTTACTTATAACACCAGCTACTCAGGAAGCTGAAGTAGGAGAATTGCTAGAGTTCAGGAGTTCGAGACCAGCAAGACCTCATCTCAAAAAAAAAAAAAAAATGTAGTCTCACCTGTTCTCCTTTCAATTTTATTTTCATTTCTATGATAGTTTTTTCTTTTTCCTTTTATTGTCTCTCAGTCTGTCATCTCCTATTTCATCACCTTCTATTATTTGACCAACTATATTGCCTTTTTGCATTGTGTTCTTTCATAACAGCAATAATTGCTTCATTGTCTGTTGATTTTAATTCATGGTAAAATGTTTGGCAGGCCCACTGCTTATATTTTCAGGGTCTGGGTAAGGAGTAAAAAAGAGAACCTCCAGTCATATGTCTAAATTTAAAAGTTATAAATCAAGTTTTATAATTATTAAATAAGGTCCAATGTGGTGGCTAATGCCTGTAATTCCGAACTTTGAGAAGCTGAGGCTGGAGGATCACTTGAGGTCACAAATTCAAGATCACCTTGGGCAACACAGTGAGACCCTGTCTCTACAAAAAAAATAAAAATTAGCCAGGTGTAGTTGCATGCACCTCTTGTCCTAGCTAATAAGGAGGCTGAAGCAGAAGGATTTCTTGGACCTAGGATTTCAAAGTTGCAGTGAGCTATGTATGATTGTGCCGGATATTGAGCAAAGAGTTGGGAGAAGCATTTCTCTGGGAACTAAATGGTATTATTCACAAGAACATAAGTTTAGAGTTATCAGTTGTGTTGGGCTGAGCATCAGACTCAAAGTGACAGCGCTGCTTATGTGTTCTTCAACACATTTGTGTGCTTATGATACATGGGTTGCCCTAAAGTGCAGGACCCAGAGCAGGGGCCCCATTTGTCTGGGTCAAAGAGTGGTACTAGTATTTAGTTCTTTTCATCTTCTCTGTGAAATGGTTTTCTGGTTACTTCTGTCTGATGCCATGTTGTACTGCTCTTTCACACATTTTTCTCCTTTAATATCTCTGTATCTATTAGTGCAACGCCAAGTACTTGACCATATGCTCTCATTGGCTCTTTCCCGGAGCTGCTAGGATCCCTCCCCTCCACTGCTGCAACAGACCATTCGCACCACCTTTTTTTTTTTTTTTTTTTTTTGATTTGTAGTCTTGCTCTGTTGCCCAGACTGGAGTGCAGTGGCCGCTCCTGGCCACCACAGCCTCGACCTGCTGGGCTCCGGCGAGCCTTCCGCCTCAGCCTTCCAAGTAGCTGGGACTACAGGTGTGCGCTACCACGCCCGGCTAATTTTTTGATTTATTGTGGAGATGAGGTCTCGCCAAGTTGCCCAGGCGGGTCTCGAACCCGCGGGCTTAGGCAATCCACTCACCTCAGTCTCCCAAGGGCACGGGATTACAGGCTGAGCCACCAAGCCCGGCTGCACCACCTGTTTTTGATACTGCTTACATATTTTGCATTTGAAGATTTTGACCTGTAATCCAGTTTTGCTTGGTATTTTGGGTTGAATTGCATCCTCTCTGCAAGTATGAGATATATTGAAATCCTAACCCCTAGGAGCTCAGAAAGTGACCTCATTTGAAAATCGGGTCACTGCTAAGGAAATTAGTTAAGATGAAGTCATACTGGAGTACGGTTGGTCCCTAATCCAATCTTAATGGTGTCTTTTTAAGAAGAAAGCCGCTGAGGCGAGTGGACTGCCTGAGCCTGCGGGTTCGAGACCAGGCCAGGCAACTTGGTGAGACCTCAACTCTACAACAAAATTAAAAAGTAGCCGGGAATGGTAGCGCATGCCTGTAGTTCCAGCTACTTGGAAGGCTGAGGCGGAAGGATCGCTGGAGCCCAACAAGTCAATGTTGGGATGGCTGTGAGTGTGCCACAGCACTCCAAAAAAAAAAAAAAGGGAAGCAGCCATGGGAGGTCAAGACATACATGGAGAATACCATGTTAAGACAAATGCAGAGACTGGCGTTATTCAACTGCAAGCCGAGGCACATCAGCTTGCCAGTAATCACCAAAAGCTGGGAAGAGGCAGGGAAAGGCTTCCCTTCAGTTTTCAGGGGAAAAGTGCATTTACATCTTGATTTTAAACTTTGGAACCCCAGAACTGAGAGACAATGATTTTCTGTTGTTTTTGTGGTACTTTGTAAAGGCAGCACTAGGAAACTGACCGGGTGTTTTACCCCTCTCTTGTTACCCTGGTTTGTTTCTAGGAGAAGGTGAAAGTTTTAACCTAAGGTGTCACCAAGTTCATACTGCCCTCCATTCTCCACTTTTACAATAGAATTATGTGACTAGAATTGTCTACATGATTGTCTCAAAAGGAATGGGTTCCTATTCCATGTATTAACCCACAAAAGGTCATGAATAGATATATGGGAAATATATATATATTTTTAGATGAGAAAATATAGTTTATGTAGAAAGTAAATTAGAGAGAGAAAAAGATACACCTCCCCAAGGTAGGGGAGGGGGCCAAAATTAAGAAAACATGGCCATACCTCAAAGAACACATGGCCTGACCAGTGCTTAACAAAACAATGGAGGAAAGTATTTTCATATATAGAGGCAATTGAACTTCTCCACAGCATTGTGACTGCAATATGTAAGGCTTTTGAATTATGAGATAATCTAAATTCTTGCTTAATTTTTGCATTGTTAAAAATAGTCTCTCTGTAAGTAAACATACACCATGTTGTGGTAAAAGTCCCTTATGTTCTCCCAGTCCCATATGGAATCACAGGCTTACTATGTCAGAAAAATGGGGAATTCAGTTTTCCATTGAGGACTGTGGAAGCCTCGATGTAGTTTCTATTCCTGACCTTTCTACACACTCACTACTCCTTGCCAGGAGCAGTTCACTGAAGGGTGAGTATTTTGTGAAGGAGTGTACTTCTTGGGGCTTCAACTTTATATGAGAAAAGGCAAGAAGTGGAGGATAGCCTTTTGGGTTTTTTTGTTTGTTTTTTGGGGGGTTTTTTTGAGTTGGAGTCTCACTCGGTCGCCCAGATTGGAGTGCAGTGGCCGCTCCCGGCCACTGCAGCCTCGCCTGCTGGGCTCCGGCGATCTTTCTGCCTCAGCCTTCCGAGTAGCTGGAATTACAGGCATGCGCTACCACACCCAGCTGAGTTTTTGATTTATTGTAGAGATGAGGTCTCGCTGCCCAGGCGGGTCTCGAACCTGCGGGCTCAGGCAATCCACTCACCTCAGCCTCCCAAAGGCGCAGGATTACAGGCTGAGCCACCGAGCCCGGCTGAAGATAGCCTTTTGAATGTGGCTTTGCCATTCTGAACACTTCATCATGACACTTGGCTTATGCAATATCCCAAACATCTGTTGCTTAACAATAATATCCCCTTTCAACTACTTTTCCATTTCTCTATTCTTCTTTTTTATTAATTTTTAAAATTAGAGAGGGGGTTCTTGCTACATTGCCCAGGCTGGACTCCAGCTCCTGGGCTCAAGCAATGTTCTTGCTTCAGTCTCCTGAGAAGCTAGGGACTACAGGCATGAGCCACCATGCCTGGCTTCTCTGCTCTCCTTCACAATATTGTTCTTACTATTACAGTGGTAAAAAACACATAACATTATACTTACAATCTTAGTAATTTTTACTTAAAAATGGTTACATTTCAGTAATGTTAAATATATTCAGCATATTATAAATATTTATGAATAACATAAATATTATTACATAACAGATCTCCAGAATGTTTTCATCTTGCAAAACTGAGACTCTATACCCACAAAATATTAATCCCTCTGTCCCCTAGCTCTTGAAGACTACCTTTCTACTTTGTTTCTGTGATTTTTGACTGTTCTAAATACTTCCTATGAGTGAAATCGTACAGTATTTGTCCTTTTATGACTGGCTTCTTTCACTCAGCATAATGTGCCTGAGGATCATCCATGTTGTAGCATATGACCGGACTTCTTCTTTTTTAAAGGCTGCATGATATTCCATTGTATGAATACACCACACTTTATCTATTCATGTGTTGATAGACATTTGGGTTTCTTCCACCTCTTTGCTATTGTGAATCATGCTGCAATAAATATGGGTGTGCAAATATCATTTCTAGACCCTGCTTTCAATTATTTTGGATATATACCCAAAAGTGATATTGTTGGAGCACATGATAATTGTTTTAATTTTTTGAGGACACTCCATACTGTTGTCCACAGTGGCTGTACTATTTTACATTCCCATCACCAATGCACAAGGATTCCAACTTCTCCATATCCTAGTCAACACTTGTTATTGTCTGTTCTTTTGATGACGGCCATCCTGATAGGTGTGAGGTAACATCTCATTGTGGTTTTGATTTACATTTCTCCAATGATTGGTTCATGTGCCTACTGGCCATTTGTATATCTTTTTTGGCAAAATGTCTATTCAGTTTTTTGGTCCATTTTTATTTTTATTTATTTACTTATTTTTCAGGACTGGTGTTTGGTGATATCCAAGGGTCTACTGTCCATTTTTAAATTGTGTTTGTTGTTGAGTTGAAGCTCCTTATATATTCTGGATATTAACCCTTATTAGTATGATCTGCAATTATTTTCTCCCATTCCAGTGATTGTCTTTTCACCCTGTTGTTTCCTTTAATGTGCTGAAACATTTGTTTGAGGTAGTCCCACTTACCTTTTATTGCTGTTGTTGCCTGTGTTTTTGGTGTCATATCCAATAAATCATTCCCAAATCCAATGTGCTAAAGCCTTCTCCCATGTTTTTCTCTAGTTTTATAGCTTCAGGTCTTACAGTTAGGTCTTTAATCCATTTTAAGCTAATTTTTGTATGTGGCGTGAGGAAAGGGTCCAACTTCATTCTTCTGCATTGTTTCCCCAATACCATT
This sequence comes from Carlito syrichta, assembly GCF_000164805.1. Taxonomy (NCBI): domain Eukaryota; kingdom Metazoa; phylum Chordata; class Mammalia; order Primates; family Tarsiidae; genus Carlito; species Carlito syrichta. The sequence goes on from NW_007253137.1 coordinate 1,377,381, forward strand.
TATTGAAGAGGCTGTCCTTTCCCCACTGTATGGTCTAGGCACCCTGTCAAAGATCATCTGGCCATATATATGAGTTTATTTCTGGGCTTTCTATTCTGTCCCACTAGTCTATATATCCATCTTTATGCCACTATCACACCATCTTAATGACCTTTGTAGTATGTTCTGAAATCAGAAAGTGCGGGGCCTCCAACTCTGTCCTTTTTCAAGAATATTTTTGGTATTCATGGTCTATTTACAGTCTATCATTTTTTTTTATTTCTGTAAAAAAATGCATTGGGATTTTGATAGAAATTACATTGAATCTGTAGATTGCTTTGAGAAGTATGAATATTTTAACAATATTAAGTCTTCCACGCCACAAGCATGTCTTTCCACTATTTGTATCTTCTTTGATTTCTTTTAGTAATATTTTGTGGTTTTCAGTGTATGAGTTTTTAACCTCTTAAATATTTTATTATTTTTGATGTTACAGTATCTGGGATATGTTTTGTAATTTCCTTCTCTGGTCATTGTTAGTGTGTATAAAAACACAAATGTTCTTATTCATTAATTTTGTACCCTGCAATTTTGCTGTTTATTAGTTGTAATTTTTTGTGGAAATTAGAATTTTCTAAATATGAAATCATATTGTCTGCAAATAAAGATAATTTTACTTCTTTTCCAATTTGGATGCCTTATATATATTTTTTCTTGCCTAGCTGCTCTTGCTAGAATTTTCTATGTTAAATATTAGTGGTGAGAGTGAGCATTCTTGCCTTGTTCCTAATCTTAGAGGAAAAGCTTTCAGTCCTTCACCATTGAGTATGTTAGCTGTGGGCTTGTCATATATGACCTTTATTATGTTGAGGTATATTCCTTGTATATCCATCTGTGTCTATCAGCACATTGACGTATAGTTCTCTTGTTGTGTCTATGTTTGGTTTTGGTATCAGGGTCATGCTGGCCTCATAGAATAAGTTTGGGATTGTTCCCTTCTCTGTAATTCTTTAGAAGAGTTTGAGGAGGATTGGTGTTAATTCATCTTTAAATGTTTGGTGGGATTCTCTAGTGAACCCATCTAGTAGTCCTGGGCTTCACATTGTTGGGAAGCTTTTGATTACTCTTCAATCTCCTTACTGGTTGCATGTCTGTTCAGATTATTTTCTTCATAATTCAGTCTTTCTAGGTGGTACGTCTTTAGGAATTTACCTATTTCTTTTGCATTATCCAATTTGTTGGCATATCTGTTCATAGCAGTCTTATAACCCTTATTTCTGAGACATCTGTTGTAATATCCTTTCATTTCTAATTTTAGTTCTTCGAGTCTTCTCTCTTTTTTCTTAGTTGGTGTAGGTAAGGATGGGTTAATTTCATTAATTTTTTTTTAAAACAACTCTTGGTTTCTTTGATTTTTTTCTATTGTACTTTTAATCTCGATTTCATTTTCCTCTGCTCTAATTGTTATTATTTCCTTCCTTCTGTTAACTTTGGGTTTGGTTTGTTATTCTTTCCTAGTTCTTTCCAAGGTTAGGTTGTTGTTTTGAGATCTTTTTTAATATAAGTGTTCACCACTATACACCTCCCTTAGTACTACTTTCACTGCATCCCATAAGTTTGGTACATTGTGTTTTCATTTTCACTGGTTTCTAGATATCTTCTAAATTCACTTGTGATTTCTTCTTTGACCCATTCATTAAGAGTGCATTGTTTAATTTCCACATATCTGTGGACATTCCCTTTCTGCGATTGATTTCTAGTTTTATTCCATTGTAATTGGAGACAATACTTTGGTTTCAATCTTCTTAAATTTGTTAAGACATGTTTTATGGTCTAACAAAACTTGGAGAATGCTCCATGTGCCCTTAAGAATGCGTATTCTGGTGCTGTTGGGTGAAAAGCCTGCTAGATCCAATTGATCTATACTTCTATTCATGTCCTCTATTTTCTTATTGATCTTCTATACGTAACTGAAAGAGTATTGGCGTCTCCTACCATTGTTGTGTTGCTGTCAATTTCTCCCTTCAGTTTTGTCAACATTTGCCTCATATGTTTGGGAGTTCTGTTAGATGTGTATATATTTACAACTGTTATATGTTCCCATTGACCTTTTTATCATTATACAATGTCCTTTTTCTCTCCTGACAGTTTCTGCTTAGAGTCTATCTTGTTTAATATTAAGTATGTCCACCTTTGCTCTCTTCAGGCTCCCATTCACGTGAAATCTTTTTCCATCCTTTCACTTTTAGTTCATGTGTGTACTTAGGTCTAAAGTAAGTCTCTTGCTGGGTGCAGTAGTCCATGCCTGTAATCCTAGAACTTTGTATGGTTGAAGAAGGAGGATTGCTTGAGCCCAGGAGTTTGAGACCAGCCTAGACAATACATCGAGACCTTGTCTCTACAAAAAAATTTTAAAAATTAGCCAAGTGTGGTAGTGCATGCTTGTAGTCCCAGCTATTCAGGAAGTTGAGACAGAACTACTTGAGCACAGGAGGTTGAGGTTGCAGTGAGCCCTGATCATGCCAGTACACTCCAGTCTGGGCAAGAGAGTGAGACCCCAACTCAAACAAACAAATACACGTCTCTTGAGTATATAGCTAAATCCTGGATTTTTTTTGTTTTTTTTAAATTCATTCAGTCAATCTATGTCTTTTAATTGGTGTGTTCAATACATTTACACTAATTACTGATAGGAAAGAACTCACTTTTGTCATTTTGTTGTTTTCGGTATGTCTTGCAGCTCTTTTGTTCCTTCTTTCTTGCTGTCTTCTGATTTTCTGTAGTGACTCATTTTGATTCCCTTCTCATTTCCTTTTGTGTATATTCTGTAGACATTTTCTTTGTGGTTACCATTGCAATGACACAAAACACCTAAAGTTGTAACAAAAATTCTATTTTACACGGCAAACAACTTTAAGTTCTGCTGCTTTACAACTCTGCCTCCTCTCCACTTTGCTATTAATAACACAGATTATCTCTTTTTATAACAAGTATCCATTAGCATATATATATTTTTATGCTTTTTTTTTTTTAAGTCGAGGTCTCACTCTGTCACTCAGGCTAGAGTGCAGCAGCATAACTACAGCTCATTGCAGCCTCGATCTCCTGGGCTCAGGGTAATCCCTTCACCACAGCCTCCCAAGTAGCTGGAACTACAAGCGTGCATCACTATGCCTGACTACTTTTTTTTGCTGAGATGAGGTCTTACCATGTTGCCTAGGCTGGTCTCAAACTCCTGGGCTCAAGCAATTCTCCTGCCTCGACCTCCCAAAGTGCTGGGATTAGAGGCATGAGCCACTGTGCCCAGCTGCTGTTGTTCTGAAATTCAGTACTGATCACTGGGTGCAGTGGTGCGCACCTGTAGTCCCAACTTCTCGGGAGGCTGAGGGGAGAAGATCACTTGAGCCCAGGAGTTAAAGGCTAGCCTGGGCAACATGACTAGACCCCAACTTTTAAAATAATATATTTTCTACTGAACTTAAAAGTGATTCACACACTTTCAATACTATAGGACATTTACTTTAATCAAGGACTTCTATATTTTCATGTAGCTTTATGCTGCTGTTCATCATCTTTTCTATTTAGCTTAAAGGACTACTTCAGCATTTCTTGTAGGCAGGTCTAGTGGGGATGAATTCCATCAGCTTTTGTTTATCTAGTAAAGTCTTAATTTCTCCTTTATTTTTTCTGTAAGTATACATTTTTGCGAATATTATATTGTTGGTTGGCATTTTTTGAGCACTGCAAAAGTAGCCCATTCCCTCCTAGTCTGCAAGGTTTCTTCTGAGAAGTATGCTGATAAGCTAATAGGAGCTCTCTTGTATGTGACAAGTGCTTTTGTCTTGCTGCTTTCAAGATTCTTCCTGGCTTTTGACAGTTTATTCTGATGTGTCTTGGTTTGGGTCTCTTTAGATTTATCCCTGTTGGAGTTCTTTGAACTTCTTTCATGTATATGTTTATTTCTCTCATAACTGGGAAGTTTTCAGTCATTACTTCTTCAAATAGGTCTCTGCCCCTTTCACTCTTTTCCTTCTGAAACTCCCATGTTTTCCATTTGATGGTGTCCCACAGTCCTTCAGGCTCTCTTCATATTTCTTAACTCTTTTCCCTCCTGTCTCAGCATTGAACTCAGAGATTCTTTCTTCTGCCTGGTCAAGTCTGCTGTTCAATCCCTCTGGTGATTTTTTTTTCAATTCAGTTATAGCATTTTTCAGTTCAAAAATTTCTGGGCCAGACATGATGGCTCACGCCTATAATCCCAGCACTTTGGGAGGTTGAGGTGAGAGAACTGCCTGAACCCATGGATTTGAGACCATCCTAGGCAACTTGGCAAGACCTCTACAATAAATCAAGAAAAACTAGCCAGGCATGGTGTGTATGCCTGTAGTTCCAGTTACTTGGAAGGCTGAGGTGGATGGATTGCCTGAGCCCAGCAGGTCGAGGCTGCGGTGGCCATGAGTGTGCCATTGTACTCTAGCCTGGGCAACAAAGTGAGACTTGGACTCAAAAAAAAAATTCTGATTCTCTTTTTAAGTTTCTGTATCTTTGATGACATTCTCAATCTATTCATGCACCATTTTCCTGATTTGTTTAGTTGTCTATGCTTTTATATTAAGCATTCTTTTGATTTTTAATTTATCTGTCTGGCAAACTCATATATCTCCATGTACTTCAAGCTGGTTTTTGGAGGTTGAATTTGCTTTTCTTCAAAGTTTTCAAACAAAGTTTATTAGAAAAGGAAAAGAAGAGAGACATGCCAGAGCTGGCATGGGTGAGAGAAACTGCCGAATTTGTTTCTTAAATGTGCCAAGTTTCTATTTCTTTGTATGTCTTAATTTTTGTTGGGATTTTAGCATTGAAGTTTCAGTCACTGGGTTTGTGGCCTGGTTTTCAACATTAAAGACTTTCTTCACTCAGCCTGGCTAGAGATTCTGGGAATGCACCCTCTCTAGGCTCGTGTGTAAATTCTAATTGAAGAGGTTTGCAGGTTTCTGTTTAGGACTTTCCCCCTGGAATATATCTGCAATATTTCTGTGGCCTTGTTGGTGCTACAGTAGTCCTCGATACTAGAGCCTCACCTAGTGTCTGTCTGTGGTACTGCAGATTCTGGAGCACTTTGGATTCTGAGTCCCCAACGTGGTGTCCTGTTCCTGTCAGTGCTTGGATTCAGAGAAGACGGAAACCAGTCCCTTGAGCAGGCCCCGAAAAGTCAGAATGTTGGACCATGTCCCTTTTCTCTCACTCTTTAAAGATTTCCTCCCAATTACACTATGCTGTGCAGGGGTGGGAATCTGGGAAGCTCTGACAAGAGAAAGGGCCCTGAATTTTTCTAACCGGCTTGGATGCAGTTGATTTCAGTCTCACCTGTGGCAGAAGGGCCTTTAACTGGTTTCCGGATTTCTCACAGAGGAATTTTATGTGTCATTGTTAAATTCATTTCCCACGGTAGAAGAAGGGCCTATGGCTTCCTGTTCCACCACCTTACAGACATCCTATAAAAGTACTTTCAAAACTGTTTTCACTTTCTTCCCCTCTTGTTCCCTCAATTCACTTGAATCACCCTTCTGCCCCCACCAGTCCACCGAAATCATACTACTCAGTCACTAGTGAGCTCAACTGTCAAAATCAAGTGGTCAATTTGGTCTTTATCTCATTCTGTCCCTCTGCAACATGACACATACTTCATTAGTCTCCCGCTTTTGTAAAAATTGGTTTCTGGGAAACCCCTCCATTTTTTTTTGGAGGAAGGGGGGGCCTTCTTACCTCACAGGATGCCCCCTTCTCTCAGCATTCCTTATGAAATCATTCTAATTTTCTCTATTTTAAATATAGGGGCATCCCATGGTTCAGTCTGCGGATCCATTCTCTTTATCCATCCTTCTCTCAGTGACCTCATCTGATCCCACAGTTTTAAATACTATTTATTTAAATGCCCATACTTCCCACAATTGTATTATTCGCCCTTATCTTGATCGAATTCCCGATATGTATATTCAAATGACTACCTGACATCTTCGCTTGGTGTTCTAATAGTTTTCTCAAAGTTAACATACCAAACATAAAATTTTTTATACCTACCCCTAGAAAAAAGTTGCCCCACCCTGGTCTTCTTTATCTTAGTAATAAACAATTCTCTCCCCCCCCCCACTTTTTTTTAGGTCTAAAGCTTTAGAGGTGTTACCTTAGAAATATATTCAAAATCTTACTTTGTCTCCATTGCTATTACCTTAATCTAAGGAACTATAATTTTTACCTGTATTAATGCAAAGTCAATCCAATTGATCTGCCTGCTTCCACAACTGTTCCCTAACAGCTTAGTCTTCAAATAGTAACTAGTGATAAAATGTAGAATTATGCCACTTATCTGCTCATGCCCTTCCAAATTTCCTGTCATATGAATAAAAGTTAAAAATTTTAACCATTCCCTATAAAATCATGTACCCAGATACCTTCTCCAATGCATTTCCAACCATTTCTTCTCTTACTCTACCAGTCTTTTGCTATCTCTATTACCCTTTTAGGGCACTTGTGCAATTCCTTCTGCAGTAATGGCTTACCATGTATCTTCTGAGCTGTTTAAACCAAACCTTTTAAGGGTATTCTCTGACAAACCTATGTTAACAATACCTTGCTGTACACTACTTAACAACTTTTAACACAAATGGAATATATTAGATCACTGTCTTTCCTCATCAAAAAGCTCCGAGAGATGTTATGTTATATTCATTGTCATGTTGTCATGTCATAGCACTTAGATATGTGGCTAGCATATTTGTTAAATGAATGAACCCTACCTGGAGAGGGATGTTAACAATATATTATCCTGATTCAGATCCCATATGGACCTCACATAAACTCTTGTTCTGAGACATGGTTACTACCGAAGCACCATTTCTATCTGGACCAACTCTGAAGTGTGGATCTGAAAGTTACAAAAAGTTAAATTCCTGAGCTATATCCCCTCCAACCAAATTTCCTCTACAATATTCAACAAGATCCTGGTTATAGGAGGTTGGAAGCCCTCCAAATTAATCAAAGTAGTTGAGCTCAGTTGTGAATGCCTGTAGTCCCAGCTACTCAGGAGGCTGAGGCAGTAGGATTGCTTGATGGATGCCAGGAATTCAAAACCAGCCTGGGCAACATAGCAAGACCCTCTCTCTAAAAAGATTAACATAAAATAAAAGTATCATTGGGAGGCCAAGGCAGGAGGACTGCTTGATACTAGGAGTTTGAGACTAGCCTGGGTAACACAGTAAGACTTCACCTCACAAAAAATTTTTAAAAATTAATCAGGCATAGTGGTGCACACTTGCAGTCCCAGCTATTTGGGAGGCTGAAGCGCGAGAATGGCTTGAGCCCAAGAGTTCAAGACTACGGTAAGCCATGATTGTGCCATTACATTCCAATGTGGTGAGAGTGAGGCCCCAACTCAAAAAGGAAAAAAAAAAAAAATGAGAAAAGCATTCACTACTTCATGCAAAAATTAACTTCTCATTTCTTTACGAATCTTGATGTTTTTGCTGCTGTTGTGTTTTTTGTTTGGCCCTGGCAATCCCTATCTAATGGGCAACTCAGTAATTCTGAAACAATGAGTATGCAGAAATACAATGAAAAACCATTGGTCTGTAAGGCTTTTGAAATATTGGAAGGCACTATTTACCACCATCCAAATCCTAGCTGTCCCAACCCAGCTTGGCGGCACGTCACCTAATGGCACTTGCTTCCAACACTGCTAGGGTCCGATCTGTCCCAGAAAAACTGTTTGTGGCGATCTCTACACCAATTTCTTCTGAGGTCATCATTTCACGATTTGAAAGTTATTAGCGCTCAAAATTGTGTATTTGAAAAAAAGAAGGGTGATCAGAAATGGCTCGGCACAGGTAGATTACCATCAGGTGCAAAGGTGTCAGGAAGATATACAGGCTCACCACAGTGGCCTTGAGTGGCATAAAATTCCAGAAGTCGGCTTCATGAGGAAGGATGTTTGTTAAGTCTACATTCAGGTATGATACTTATATTGAACACTGTGTTCCAACCAAGACAATGAAATAGCAACTTTGGTGTAGCATCACAAGCAACCCAATGTTTCAGACTGTTTACCTCATTAGGTGCCTAGAAATACCCTAATTGCTAATTGCACTCCTCCCACCCTCCTGCACAACATTCGGGACACTGGTGACCAGGCACTTGGCTTCCTCCACCCAGTGCTGTGTGAAGACAAAACTTTATGGCTACCCAGAGAGAAATTAGTGTTGTGAGTTCACTTCTGATAAACCTAAACATTATATTCTTTGATATTATTTGAAAAAAAGATATATCAAGACAATGATTTTTTTTTTTTTGAGTTGGAGTCTCACTCTGTTGCCCAGGCTGGAGAGCAATAGCACACTCACGGCCTCCCCAGAGTCGACCTGTTGGGCTCTGGCAAACCTTCCACCTCAGTCTTCCAAGTAGCCAGAACTACAGGTACGTGCTACCATGCCCACCTAATTTTTAAAAATTGGATTGTAGAGATGAAGTCTCACCAAGTTGCCCGGGCTGGTTGCGAACCCGTGGGCTCAGGCAGTCCACTCACCTTGGCCTCCCAAAGTACTGGAATTACAGGCTGAGACACCGAGTCCGGCCACAGTGATTCTTTTAAAATTTGCTTTTTCAAACTACACATGCCCTTCTCTTCCATATTGAGCATCTTTGGTAAAGCAGGAGAATCTCTAAATCTGTATGTGCTACCTCCATGCCCTCACTGGATGGTGTTATCTCCCACTTCAAGTATACTAAAACAAAATTTCAGATATATAAGCAAAAAAATTGTATGTCATTTTTTGGAAAAATACCTATAATTTTAAGTATTTCTTACTATCATTTTTTCCTTTTTGATATAGAGTCTCACTGTGCAGCCCAGGCTTGAGTGCAGTGCCACAATCACGACTCACTGCAGCCTTATGTCCTGGGCTCAAGTGATCCTCCCGCCTCAGCCTCCCCAGTAGCTGGGGCTACAGGCATGTACCACCATGCTCAGCTAATTTTGTGTGTGTGTGTAGAGACGAGGTCTCACTATGTTGCCCAGGCTGATCTCAAACTCCTGGGCTCAAGTGATTCTCCCGTCAGCCACCCAAAGTGCTGGGATTACGGGCATGAGCCACCACGCCAGGCCTGTTATTATCATTTTCCAGGTATGATAACCACTTAATCTAGGATCAAGTTAGATTTATACAACAAATATATTTCTATCATTTTGACTGAATTTATTATAAACTATATCGCATGTATATGAAAATGTATATTTACAGTCCAAAGAGTAAAAACACAGGGGTGCCAACTACTGTGGTTGACATATTACGGCACATTAGAAGGCCCCTGTGGGACCGCCTCCTCGGCTGCATTCATACCTCTGCCTCGCTGTCCCTAGAACAATTTTCTTAATGATACCTTCACATGACTTTTCTAATGTTTCTCTAATTTGGAATCTCTAATACACAGCCACAATTTTGCTTGTTTTGGAACTTTATATAAATGGAACAGAGTGTGAATTTTCCTGACCTGCTTCTTTCACTCAAGACTCATTGATGTTCTTGTGAGTAGAGTTCTTACATTTTCAGGCTATATACTACTTGTTTATGACCGTCCTATTTATCTACTTTGATGGTAGATATCTGAGCTATTTGCAGTTTTTTTTGCTATTAGAAAAAATGTTGCTTCAAACATTCTTGCAAATGTCCCCTTAGTGTAAAGATATGAGTTTCTCTAGGAGATATTGTACATTTACTCTCCATCCCAGAATGGTTGTACCAATTTACACCAATTCAGCAATATTTTCCATTGCACCATATCCTAGCCAATACCAAGAACTGATTAATCTATTTAAACATTTTTTGCCAATCTTGTATGTGTAAAATGCCACCGGCAACTTTAATGTGAACTTCCCATATTACGAATAAAGTTGGTTTCACATATTTAGGAATTATGTTTCTTATGTGAAATGCCAGTTTATATCTGTTGCCCTTTCTCTAAACTGGGTTTCTGTTGTTCTTACGTATCTATAATTTGTGTACTTTCGATATTATTCCTTTGTCAGTTATATATGTGTTGCAAATGTCCTCTCCCAGTTTGGAACTTCTTTTCACTTTTACAACGAACAGTTCTTAGTTTTATTCATATTTATCAATATTTCCCTTTATAATTTGAACTTTTGTCTTAAGATTTCCTCCTCCAACCCATGGATATACTATTTCGTGCGTGTGTGTGCGCGCGCGTGTATGTATATATAGAGATGGGGGGGAGGGAGAGGGAGAACATCCTTGTTCTGTCACCCAGGCTGGATTGCAGTGGCATGATCATGGCTCACCAGTCTCAAATTCCTGGGCATAAGCCATCCTCCCACCTCAGCTTCCCAAGTAGCTAGAACTATAGGCATGTGCTACCACACCTGGCTAATTATAAAGTTTTGTGTGTTTTTTTTTTGTAGAGATGAATTTTGTAGCGATATGCTGCCCAGGCTGGTCTCAAAACTATTGGCTTCAAGCGATTCTCCCACCTTGGCCTCCCAAAGTGTTGTAATTACAGGCGTCACTGTGTTTGACCTATATTTTCTTCTTAAGAGTCTAGCTTTGGCCGGACTTGGCGGCTCAGCTGTAATCCCAGTGGTTTGGGAGGCCGAGAGGAGTGGACTGCCTGAGCCTGTGGGTTCAAGACCCACCCGGGCAACTTGGCGACACCTTATCTCTACAATAAAGAAAAAAAAATCAGCCGGGCATGGTAGCGTGTGCCTGTAATTCCAGCTACTCGGAATGCCGAGGCAGAAGGATTGCTGGAGCCCAGAGGGTTTTTTTTTTTTTTTTTGGTAAGTAGGGGTCTCACTGTCATGTAGGTCAGAGTGGAGTGGTACAATCACAGCTTACTGCAGCCTCAACTTCCTAGGCTCAGGGAATCCTACCTCAGCCTCTCAAGTACCTATGAATACAAGTGTGCACCACCATGTCTGGCTTTTTTTTTTTTTTTTTAAAGAGAGGAGGTCTTGCTATGTTGCCTAAGCTGATCTCAAACTCCTGGGCTCACAGAATCCTCCTACCTCAGTCTACCAAGTGCTGGGATTACAGGCATGAGCCACCACACCCAGCCAGAAGGGTTTTGATTAGCTGATTTCACCATAATAGGGTAGTCTTATTAGGTTTATCTGGTTTGATTATACTGCTGTGACATAATGGGGACTATATATTTAAAAAGAATCTTCTGGGTGTGGTGGCTCACACCTGTAACCCCAGCACTTTGGGAGGCAGAGGCGAGAGGACTGCCTGAGTCCAGGGGTTCGAGACCAGCCAGGGCAACTTGGTGAGACCTTGTCTCTACAAAAATTAAAAAAAAAAAGTCATCCAGGTATGGTGGTGCACACCTGTGGTTCCAGCTACTTGGAAGGCTGAGGCGGAAGGATCGCCTGAGATCCGAAGGTCAAAGCTGTGGTGGCCAGGAGCATGCCGCTGCACTCCAGCTTGGGTAAAACAGTGAGACTCCAACTCAAAAAACAAAACAAAAACTTACAGCTTTATTGGTTCTTGGATCAGATCTTCAGTTCTTGGGTCTGCCCTTTGGTTGTACACCTTGGGGCCCAAATGAGTAACTTTCCTGAATTATTAAAACAAAATTACCAAATCATGACTTATTGATTACAACTACCTCTAGATGGCAGCACTCTACTAAATTTAAAAACATTAAAAAAAAAAAATTTAGAAATAAGATAGCAGTTTTCACCTACAAAGTAAGTTTTTTTTTTAAGCACCTATTACTGAAAAGGGTATGAGGCCAGGTGTGGTGGTTCATGCCTATTATCCCAGCACTCTGGGAGGTTGAGGTGAGAGGACTGCCTGAGCCCATGGGTTCGAGACCAGCCTGGGCAACTTGGTGAGACCTCATCTCTACAATAAATCAAGTTAGCTGGGTGTGGTGACCCGTGCCTGTAGTTCCAGCTACCAGGAAGGCTGAGGCGGAAGGATCACCTGAGCCCAGCAGGTCAAGGCTGCGGTGGCCATGGGTGTGCCACTGCACTCCAACCTGGGCGACAGAGTGAGACCTCAACTCAAAAGCAAACAAACAGACCAAAAAAAAAAAAGAAAGAAAGAAAGAAAAGGGTATGAAGAAATAGGCATTTTCACATACAGTTGGGGTAAAGGTAAACCGAGGCAATTTAATGTGTCAAAACCCTCAAATGTTCACTCTTTGTATCAAGCACTCCAAGAAACTAAAAATTTTGGAAAACACATTTGCACTAAGATGTACTTACAAGGATGATCATTGCAGTATCCTTCATAATAGTAAAAAAACCCGGTGAAATAACTGGAATACCCAGTGATAAGATCTGGTTAAAATCATGGACAAGTTGAAATACCAGGCAGCCATTAAAAGTAGCTTTAGCCTGGCTCGGTGGCTCAGCCTGTAATCCCGTGCCTTTGGGAGGCTGAGGTGAGTGGATTGCCTGAGGCCGCGGGTTCGAGACCCGCCTGGGCAGCGAGACCTCATCTCTACAATAAATCAAAAAACTAGCAGGGGCGTGGTAGCACGCGCCTGTAGTTCCAGCTACTTGGAAGGCTGAGGCGGAAGGATCGCCGGAGCCCAGCAGGTTGAGGCTGCGGTGGCCGGGAGCGGCCACTGCACTCCAGTCTGGGCGACAGAGTGAGACTCCAACTCAAGAAAAAGGAAAAAAAAAAGTAGCTTTAAAGGTGTAATTTGTCAATCTTTAATGTGCATACAAACTACGTGGGGAAGCTGTTCAAATACAAGTTTTGATTCCATATGGGGCATTCTGCATTTGCAGCCAGTTCCCAGCCCGGGTGATACCAATGTTGCTAGTCTGTAGACTACACTTTCAGGAGTAAACTTTTAGAGCAAGTAGTAAGGAAATGTTGACACACTAAAAGTCTTCAACTGGCCCCACATAACCTAGCTATATACTCTCTCTATAAAACTGACCTACTCACACAGCATACATATCCAAGAACTTTTGCTAGTAGTAATGTTTACTCTTAGTTAGCTGTCTGTTTCTAAACTATGTCAACAGCACTTCCTGAGATTTCATAACTTAATATGTAAACAATGAAATGTTGAGGACAAAATGGTTGGTTCAATGAAAACTGACTCATATGCTTTGTAAAGACTCAATAAAAATAAGCTGCTTTAAAAACTGCTGTTGACAATGAAACACCACTTTCACATCCATTAGGATGGTTATTATCAGATAAAAAGGGAAGTGCAAGCACTGGTGAGGATGTATATAAATTATAATCCTCACACACTGCTGGTGAGAAGGTAAAATAGCACAGCTGCTGTAGAAAGGTTTCATGATTCCTCAAAAATTAAACATATAATTACCATATAATTCAGCAATTCCACTCCTAGGTATATAGCCAGAAGAGGGACTAAAAGATAGTCGCACATCCATGTTTATAGCAGCATTATTCACAAAGTCAAAAGATGAAAACAATCTAAATGTCCATTTAGATGAACAGTGGCATGAATGCATATATACAATTGATTATTCGGCCATATAAAGAAATTTGTGATCCATGCTACAACATGTATTTCAACCCTGAAAATGTTACACTAAGTGAAATAAGCTAGATCTGAGAGCCCTACTGTATAATTCCATTTATAAGAGGTACCCAAAATAGGCAAATTCAGACACAAGTACAAAAGAGGTTGCCAGGGGCTGGGATCTGGGTGGGAATGGGGAGCTTCTGTTTAATGGGTACAGAGTTTCTGTTTAGCTTGATGAAAACACCCTAGAAATGGACAGTAGTGATGGTTGTAAAAACACTGTGTATTTAATGCCACTGAACTGTACACTTAAAAATGGTTGAATGCTAACTTTTACATATATATTTTACAATTTAAAAATGTTGCTTGAGACCAGGAGTTCAAGACCAGCTTGGGCAACAATAGCAAGACGTTGTCTCTACAGAAAAATTTAAAATTTAGCCAGGTGTGGCGGCACACACCTGTAGTCCTAACTACTTGGGAGGCTGAAGCAGAAAGATTGCTTGAACCCAGGATTTTGAGGCTGCAGCAAGCCATGATCATGCCACCGCACTCCAACTTGGGTGACAGATCCTGACTCAAAACAACAAAAAACCTGACATAGCTCTTATAGTTGTAGTTAACAAGATAGTGTGGTAGAGCTACACTTCTAAGAATACTTGTTTATTTAATATTAATGTGACACAGTGATGTAAGCACTTGGGATTTAACAGAAAATAAAACAAGACCCTTGCTTTCATTGGGCTTCATATTTCAATGGACAGCAAACAGGCGTTAGATAAAAAATGTTTAGGAAAAGAATAAAGCAGAGTCGAAGAGGTCACAGCTTCTGTTCAATAGAATGGTGGAAACAGATTCTTGTCATGGAGATATCCACAGCATTCCAGTATTTCAGGAAAGGGTAATGGCCCATGCAAAGGCTGAGGTAACATATTTAGCTTGTTTGAAAAACAAGGAGCCTGTTGTGTGGTTCACGCCAATAATCCAAGCCCTTTGGAAAGCTGAGGCAGGAGGTTCACTTGAGCCCAGGAGTTTGAGACTGGCCTGGACAACACAGTCAGAACTCATCTCTACACATCAAAAATTACCCAGGAACGGTGGTACATACCTGTAGTCCCAACAACTCAGGAGGCTGAGGTAGAAGGATCACCTGAGCCCAGGAGGTCGTGGCTTTGGTGAACTGCGAGCCCGCCACTGCACCCAGCCTGGATGACAGTGAGATTTCAATTTAAAAAAAAAAAGGAGCAGCAAGGAGGCTAGAGTGGCTGGAATGGGGCAAGCATGGAGAAAGGTTTGTGGGAGACCTAGTCAGAGACAAAGGGGCCAAATCATTGAGGAACTTTATAAGGAGTGCAGCTTTACTGGTAGAAATGGGGAATCACTCCAAGACTTGGCACCGAGAGTAAACAATGGCAGCTATGCTAAAAAAAATAAAAGCTGTGTAGAGCAAGAAGGGCAGAGAGCAACAATAGTAAGTGGTCCTAGGCATTCAAAAAAATTTTATTATAAAGATGTGGGGTACAATTCAGGGTTAGGTATATAAACACTGATCATGCAGATACCCTTGTTGATGAGGTATGCTCCTCCCTCCCCTAGCAGTTTCCCTCAACTGCCAATCCTAGGGGTTTTTTTTTTTTTGAGTTGGAGTCTCACTCTGTCGCCCAGACTGGAGTGCAGTGGCCGCTCCCAGCCACCGCAGCCTCGCCTGCTGGGCTCCGGCGATCCTTCCACCTCAGCCTTCCGAGTAGCCTGAATTACAGGCATGCGCTACCACGCCTGGCTGATTTTTTGATTTATTGTAGAGAGGAGGTCTCGCTGCCCAGGTGGGTCTCGAACCCGCGGGCTCAGGCAATCCACTCACCTCAGCCTCCCAAAGGCGCGGGATTACAGGCTGAGCCACCGAGCCCGGCGTCTAGGTATTTTCTAATGGCAGGGACAAAAGATTTCCCTTTGGAAGTGGGGTATGAAGAGTCAAGAGTGATCTCTGGGACCTAAGCAATCGAAATGATGATACCGACAGTAGCTGCTGGGGAAGACTGAGTGGAGCTAGTAGGGGAAAGGGAGAGGGTAATAGATTAGCATGTATCTGCCTAACTGGAAATTGACAGCACATGAATCTTACAGCCAAGAGACTTGATAAGAGAACAAAGGAGTGCGGGAAGACTAAGTCCCCTAGTAGTGCCCCAATTTAAAAAGTTAGGGAAGAAAAACAGCAAAGGGGACTAAGGCGGTTGTAAGGAATAAATGTAAATAACTCCGTTTTAACTTTTTCAACTGAGGGATCTAGTCTTGGTCAAATGTGATGAGCGAGCATGTTCTGTCCTTAATATGTGTGTAAGCAGAGAACACAATTGCTAAAAGACAACTTAGCTAAATTACTGCCCAGGTTTGCTGAAACAGGCATGAGTTCAGCTAGTCACACCTTTCTCCCCCTTTTAGTGTCCATTCGTCTAGTCAGATGATTTAGTAAGTCACGGACAACAATAAAATGGACTACCATACAACTTATAGGTAGGCAGCCTCTCAGTGTTGCAGACACACATGGCATGTTCATAAGCAATGTGAACCATAAGAGAGCTCACTCACACTGATACACTTGGGGCAGAATGGCAGCCAGTATTCCTGGATCTACTCCTGAATCGTATAAAAATGACTTCAATAAACAAGTGCTTACAGTAGATAACCTGAGGTATACTATTAACTGAAAAGCCAGTCATCACTAAATTCCTTTAATAACTCTTAGCTAGTCTTCATATTCTGCAAATCACTTTCTAATCGATTGTGTTTTTAGAATAAGTTCAATGCTTAGATTCTTGCATTCTGGGTTAAGGGAATAAATAACTGAAGTGGTACACAGAACTCAAGTTTATACTGTCCTAGGATGGGGTCCCATCTCTAGACTCAGTGCCAGCATTTTCCACAAATATTATACCCATCTGCCTTCTAATAGGTTATAGTAATTGTGTAGGTAGAACCTATTCAAGTCTCTATATGAGACACTTAACATTACAAGATACCACACACTAAGCTGTCACAGCCTGTCTCACACAAAAGGTATCTAACACAGTATTTTGTGGAGTATGTGCTCAAAATTGGTGAAAACATTTTCATGTAATATGGGCTGAGAATTAAGTTCACAAACTTGCCACCATCTGCCTACATTGGCAGCACTATACAAACAACTCGGTGAGCTTTTGTAACCTTGGTCTATCTGTCTCACAGTTGTGTTCGTCTCATGTGATGGTTTCTTGCTGAGTGGCATTCACTACTGTTGTTGCAAGCTCTTGCATGCCATAGTAAGAATGTCAGAGTTTGAATTACAGCAGCAAACAAATGTTAAATTTCTTGTTAAACTTGGCAATAGTGCAATCAGGGATGTTAGTGCAAGTTTGTGGTGGTCATGCCATGAAAATGTCAACGTACAAATGGATTAAACGTTTTTCTGAGGGGAGACAAAGTGTTACTGATGAAAAGAGGTCAGGATGGCCAGTAGAGCTGAACTGGCTAAAACATCACAAAAATTTGACAAATTTTTGTGCTCGGCTGTGAGAGGAAGAGCAGACCAAATAAACATCGATAGAGAAACAGAAAAACCTTGGCATGAGAAGTGTGCACAAAAATAGTCCCGAAGGAGTCAGCTCACACAGCACTGTCTGTGAGAGTTTTTAGCCAGTTAAAAAAAAAAAAAAGAAAAACAAAACAAAAAAAACTATTGGAACACCCTCCCCACTCACCTGATCTGGCCTCCAGGGACTTTCTTCTTTACCCAAAGATAAAGAAAATATTGAAAGAAAAACATCTGGATGACATTCAGGACATCAAGAATAATACAGCAATAGCTGATGGCCATTCCAGAAAGAGTTCCAAAATTGCTTTGACATGTGGACTAGGCACTGGCATCAGTGCATAGCTTCCCAAGGGGAGTACTTTGAAGGTGACTGTAGTAATATTCAGCGCTGAGGTATGTAGCACTTTTTCTAGGATGAGTTCATGAATTTAGTTGTCATACCTTCATATATTGTTAAAAGCTTACAGTTCTCGTAAAGCTTAAGTATATGGTGATGGAGGCTTAGTCTGACAGCATTCAGCAAATAAGTGAGTATTTGGAATCATAAAACTCTTCTAATTCATACTATTTTGCTAGTCATAACCCTTTTGTCGAGCCCACTGCCTCCTCTGCAAAAGGGGGATTAAGAAAACAAATGAGGGCCAGGTTCATGGCTCAGCCTGTAATCCCAGCACTTTGGGAGGCCGAGAAGAGTGAACTGCCTGATTCCACGGGTTCGAGACCAGCCTGGCAACTTGGCGAGATTGCGTCTCTACAATAAAATTTTTTTAAAAAAAGCCAGGCATGGTAGTGCGCATCTGTAGTTCTGGCTACTTGGAAGGCTGAGGCAAAAGGATCGCTGAAGCCCAGAAGGTCAACACTGGTTTGGCCGTGAGCCTGGGCGAAGGAGTGAGACTTCAAACCAAAAATTAAAAACAGCCGGGCTCGGTGGCTCAGCCTGTAATCCCGCACTTTGGGAGGCTGAGGTGAGTGAACTGCCTGAGCCCGCGGGTTCAAAAGCCGCCTGGGCATTTGGTGAGACCTCATCTCTACAATAAATCAAAAAATCAGCCGGACGTGGTAGCACGCGCCTGTAGTTCCAGCTACTTGGAAGGCTGAGGCAGAAGGATCACCGGAGCCCAGCAGGTCGAGGCTGCGGTGGCCAGGAGCGGCCACTGCACTCCAGTCTGGGCAACAGAGTGAGACTCCAACTCAAAAAAATAAAAAATAAAAACAAAAAAACAAATGAGGTAATAGGTACAACAGGTACACTGGGAGATGCTGATGGCAATCTCTCAAAAAAAAAAAACCAAAAAAACGAAAGGAGAGCATAGATAATTGTGTTCTGCAGCTGAGTTGACAGCCACTAAACTGCAAGTGATGAAGACAATTACTCCTTCCTCACTGCTCTACATTCTACTGGGGGATGAATGTGTTACTATGTAGCCTGCCACTACAAAAATGGAGACTAACCTTAGACAGACACCAAATTCTGCCAGTCCCACAGATTAACATTGCTATTTTTCTCAAAGTTAAAGCATGCCCATACCACAATGCCTTCAATTTCGATTTCAAAGTAAATAAGTCACTAAATGACATCCTATTCCACCTCCTACCTACAGTTTACAAATCTTCACTTATTTTTATCTATCCACATCTTCTGTCCTAAGAGGAAGGGGTTTGTCTCTTTCATCTATTTTTTTTAAACCAAGTTTATCTGCAACCAAGCTTTTTGAAATGATTCTAATAATTTTACAGTTAAATGCCCCCACAAGACACAGACAAGTTTCAATTAATTCAACACAAATGAATATAAATAAATGTAAACATGTACCAAAGAGTTAATAGGGAACTTACCACCTGAACCACAATTTTTTTTTTTTTTTTTTGAGTTGGGAGTCTCACTCTGTCGCCCAGACTGGAGTGCAGTGGCTGCTCCCAGCCACCACAGCCTCAACCTGCTGGGCTCTGGCGATCCTTCTGCCTCAGCCTCCCAAGTAGGTGGAACTACAGGCGCGCGCTACGACGCCCGGCTAACTGTTGATTTATTGTAGAGATGAGGTCTCGTCAAGTTGTCCCCAGGCGGGTCTCGAACCCGCGGGCTCAGGCACTGAACCACAATTTTAATGGAGGCATGGAAAGAGATTCCAGTGATGGCACATTATTTATCACATGATTATTTCAGTTGTTTAGTAAGTACTGTGACTTTAACATTCTCTGAAGTCTACAGGTAAGAAATCTGGGGTCTGATATAACTGCCTAGCACACAAGTATTTATTGAAATCATAAATCTGTTACTGTTTCAAAAGTACCCTATGTTTCCAAGTTAATGTGTAATAATTTTGCTACAAAAATTTTTACCTGGTTGAAGTCTGTAAGGTTACTAATCTCCTAAAACTGGACAAGTGTTACCGAGTATAAATTTTAACAACAAAACAGCCTAGAATCTGGTTGGGCTCCTTAATCCTAATTTTAGCCATATACACCAGCTGCTTTAAAGAACATCATAATACCATCACAGAATAACTGCTATCTAAATGGCTGGCTTGAAGGCAAAATGAGACAGATGATAGTCCCATTTCTGTTATACTGCATATTGCCAATAGATAATTCAAATAACACACAATGACTACCAAATTATAAATCAAACAAAAGGACAAACTGCAGTTTTATCAAAACTTTGTTTTATTTTCAATACAAGATAAATACCATGCTTGTTACTAGTGCAGTTTAAGGCCAACAATGGCCATATAGCAAACTGCTGAACAGTCACCTAAATGCTAGAGAAAAAAAAGACAAACATTAAACAGAAAATTGCAATTACAAACATTTTAATAAAATGGAATGAGCTTTTTAATAGAAGCTAATATGGAAGTCTAGCTCTCATGGACATAAAAAAAATGTCTATTTGATCAAATATCACCTTACCTTTTGCACAGAAATCTTATTGTGAAGTCACCATAGAGTGAATAGCTAAAATTTTAGGACTTTCTTTGGCCTTCTGATAGTAAACAAATTATTTACAAACTGCAATTCAGTAATTCATGGATACTGGTAATATGATACAATTTTTTTGTTAAGGGCTTTCCATTAAAAATTGTAAAACAACTTTGTAAGGCTGTACAGGGCTGTAAACTACTTTGCTAATATACTATGTGATGCAGAGGAAGAAGGAACAATAAAGACCTTTTTTAAGGCTAATGTCATCAATGCTATAGATGCATTCCCTAGAATACATTATGATTTACCCCAAAGGATCCTTTCCCATTAAATACCACCTGAGTACTACAATTCTCAAAGTAAAAAAAATAAACAAACATGAATTCATCATTGTATTTTAAAATAATTTAACTTACATAATGCCAAGTGTTACGCAGTAACAGGGCGACAAAAACACACCTTCAAAATGAAATGTTTTACTAAATGCAGGGTCTGTCCAATTATGAAATTAATGTAAAACATTTACACCCATGGCGGAGTTTTAGGACACTCCCACATGAAAAACTCTTGGCAGTATTTACTATCCACAGATACCATTTCAAGATTTGTGTGACTTCAATTAAATTCAACCTAATACTTAAAAGATCTCCCATTACAATGTTAATTAATATAGTGGGAAGCCTTTTAAAAACATTAAAATCTGTCTGTATATAACCAAGTATTTATATATCCCATACAAAAACCATACTAGCTGCATACTCAATGAATGCCAACAACCTGAAATTTCTAAAAAAACACTGGTTAAGACAAACCAAAATCAATCTGAACAGGACAATTGCCTGAATATTTAGAATATTCGTAAAAATCCATATTGCTTCTTTCTAATGCCAAGAAAGAAGAGTATAAGAACTTTCTCTCAGAAGCCTAGACATTTTAACATGTTCTCTTTCAACTTCAATGAAACTTTAATCCTGAATCTTAAATCTCTCTAAATCAAAAATCTCACATTACAAACACAAGGAATGCCATATGTAAGGCCACATCTTAATAAATTTATAATTTTTGGTTGAAAATTTATTGAAAAATTAGTCTAAGGCTTCTAAGAGTCAAGTTGCTAAAAAATAAATACACCAGTGTTTAAACTGAAGGTTAATGTTTAAAACACACACACAGACACACTGTAAGAACAGAAGAATAGAATGCTTTGCTACAAAAATCCCACTTAATATATTTTAGCACAAAAATGTCTAATATGTACAATGAATAAGCGTGCATTTAAGTACATACAACTAGGGGAAACATTTACAGAGGGTTATGGGATGGATGCAAATGAACTTAATGAAAAAAATTTAAAAAGCAGTTATCTGCAAAACAATGAGAATCTCACTATTGTATTCCCAAAACATAAATTTCCTCTTAAAATAACTTAAGTTGAAGCTTAAAACACAAAATTGGAGTCATTTTATAAGATACAGAAAATGTAATGATCATTCAGCTATGAAAACCAAAATGTCAAGAGTACTCTAACACAAAATTCTTGTAGTAACATCTCATTGTATAAAACAGTATGTATTTAGATTATTGGCACATTTAAATACATAAGGGAAAGAGAAAGTCTTTACCCTTTCAACAATTTCCCCCTTTCACTATAAAATATTATACAACATTCATTAAAACTTCCATGTTTAAGAACTGACCTGAAACTAGTAAAAAAATAAAGCAATATTCTCCACAGGAGAATTAAATGAAAATAATATCTTAAGCTACAAGTTATCTGTGAACTCCAAATTGTAGTTAACTGCTTAAGAACATTCTAGGGAAAAGGGCCATTGAATGGACTAAACTATAATCAAAAGTCACTGCAACTCACTCCAAATCTTGCTTATGAAAGTTGACAAAATAAACGCCTGCAAATTTACACTGAAATATGCTTTCCACACATAATTCCTTTAAGCAAGAGTAGCACTTTCAATTCAAAGTGGTGCTTCAGAAGCAATACCACTCAGGTGCTGTATCACTCATCTATAACTTGACTACTGGCTGAAAGGAATGTGACTGTATAGCACTAATAAATGCTATGTAAGACTCAAATCACGTTTGTTCTCATATCCACCGTAGTTACTAATTAAGGGAAAAAAAATGAAAGTCTCTGAGACACTCTTTTTTGTTGTCTGTGCAAGGATTTCTCTCTTTGGATTTTTTTTTTTTTACACATTAAAAAGTTTTCAAATAACATCAACCCATTAACAAGAGAAGGAGGGTATGAAGAAAAAAAGAAGGTTTGAAATTCTCACCTTTACTGCTATACATTCATGTGTTATCAGGTAAAGAAAGACTTTGTAAGATTACTTGGTCAAACCAAAAAGCTGATTTCCATCTGACAACACTTAAAATAATGGACTAGCAGCAAACACATATAGTACACTCACACTGTCTGCAACAAAAGTCATGTAATGAGATCAGTCAGCAGGGAGAAGAGTGATATAAAGAAGCAATTAAAGGGTTCCACTGATAAAAAAAAATGAAAAAGTAAATAAAGGATTTAATTAGTACAAAATGTCCAGTTTCAAATTCAAGTGCAGTTAATTTTTAAATTGTTCAGAGAAAATTTTATTCTCATGAACATTTTACTTACCTTTTAATCTTACTATTAACTAATTTCCCTTGTAAAATATTTATGTCCATACTTCTTCCCATTAGGATATTGTAATTAAAATATTTTAAAAATCTAAGAAATAACAAACACTAACAATATACAGAAAACAGAAATCAATTTTGAAACAACTCTCAAATGTTAGAAAGGCAACTGCATTTTCAACAAGATAAAACACTTAAAAAATCATTTATGAGAGCAAACAGTTCTGATAAACACCAATATCCCATGCAGATACTCCTAACACAAAATATTTTAAAATAAAACTGGCAATAGTATGGATAGTTCGAAACAGCTAATTTTGTGAGAAGTGCTTTGACAGCAGACACAACAAAACTGAAGAACAGCAGTAGAAATCTCTGAAGGGCTTCTACAGTTGCACATAACATAATATCTAGGGTACCTAAATACCTTAAGCATTGTCCTAAAATTTGGCTAAACTTTAAAAACCAATGTGTATTATCATAAGATCTCTCAAAGATAAACAAATCTTTAAAATACATTAACTAATTTGCTCAAGAATTTTAACTCAAATTTCTAAAGTAGTGATTCAGAATTATCTTCCTATAAAAACATCTAATTGAGTCGACATTCTGTCTCTGCCAATTTTGCAATTAAGAACACATGCTAGCCAGCTGCTTAATTTGGGCCTGTATATAAGGCAAGTCTGAAAAAAAATTTGATTAAATAACTATAGTCATGAATCAACAGGTTGCACGAATATACACAGAATTCCGTAAACTGTGCAAGACAGGGTATACCTCTAATCTCTCATGACATATACTGGAGAATACAAACCAATGTTTATAAACATCACATCCTTCAAAAATCTATACCAATCAGAAAGGAAAACTAAGGCTCTCTTTACTCACAATGATCTGCTGCATGGCTGTATTTACATTGCCCATGGCTTCAAAAATAACCATAAGCACCACCAATAAAAAACAGCAAATAACCGCAGCATCAAACCAGAATTGTCAAAATATTTCTTTGATGTCAGCAGTTCACAATTGTTTAGTACATCTGTGTTGTAATTAAGCTGCATTACATAGCAAATATGTATGGGTTTTACTAAAATGTTAAAACCTCAAATATTTTTTGACCCTTAACACATTGACTGGATTGCTATGTCTCAAATTTCAGTTTTTTTACAAGTTTACATACCATTAAGCAAAGTCACAAGCTAACTAGGTAAAAACAGCTAGAAAAGCAGGATATAGAAATATTAAATATCCATGTAATCACCTATTCTAATATCAAAATCAAGGCCAAGAGACACTTAATTAGTATGTTTAATTCACTGAACGCAAGATTAGATGCATATCCAAAAATGCTATTGCAATGCTTTTTTAAAGGACAATAAAAATGTTGTCATAGTAACATTATCTTTAGATATTGCTGAACACAAGACTTTCCCTGAGGTGTAAACATCAAATAACTTGAACAGCTTTACACATCAGCCCCATTAAACAGTTTATTACAACACTACATCTATTGTAATCAAAGTGGTGCTGTTTACAGACATTATCATATGAACATTTTTAACAAGAACAAACTACTATAAAAACAAGCATTTACTTGACTTTTCCAATTGCTTGCACATTATAATAGCCAAATGTATATAACCAGTAATAAAGTTGCAAAAGCTATAACTTTTTAATATCACACAGGTTTCCTTCAAATAAAACAGTTAAGCAACATAAAAAATAAAAGTAGAGCTACTGGTTACCATTTATGCAGATTTGCTTTATTCAGATCTATTCCTGTTCATTTTATCCATGAATCCTTACAGGTTCAGTTCAATCACAAGAAGTAAACTGCTGGACAAGCGTCATTTTTCCCCCATGAAGACTGTTTTGTCTTGGAAGGTGATCCTCTTCCTTCAGCTGTAATGTGTCAAAATTTGTGATGTAGATTTTGCTATTCCCCAAAATACACAGAAAAACGCTGGCTTAACTATACATACACAAGTCGTGCATCTACTTCACTGTCATGTATTCTAACACAAAATAAGAATTAACTGAAACAGTAGCTGCCTCTGTGGTGGAGAAACGTTCTCAATTTATCTGATGATTAAAACCGAGACATTCTGATTTCATTCTTCTTAGAAAATCTTCTTATTGCCTTATAAATTTAATGACTGAAACAGAAATGAAAACACAGCAGCTACTGTTTCTGTGATAATGGAAACATTAAGTCATTTTCTAAAATATGTAAACTACAAAAATAAATGGAAAATGCTTGGATGATTTTAATGTAAATATTTTTCATTTATCCACATATCAATCCTCTATTAACTCATTTAACAATTAAAGCTGAACTAATTATAAAATGCAAAAATTATTTTACAAATTAATTGTTACTTCTTTTGACAGCATACAAGAATTTCTGCAATTTTTATAAATCAAATGGTGCTTCATGTTACAAACTTATAAATAGATTGTATAAATAGATATCTCAATATGGACATTTAAATTAATGACATCCACGTACAAATCTTTAGACATAATACAAATTTAAAACATTTACTTTCACTCTATTGTACCTATACCAAAATATCTAATGTAGCATATAAACTAACCACAAACAAGCTAAATGGAAATCTACAATGATAAATTTCACTGAAAACTCACATAAAGGAAAAAAATCTATCAACTAAAATTTTAAAAATACATGTATATGCAAACTTCAAATAGAGGTTCACAAGAAACATTCAATTAACTTGGATATAAGTAATCACTGAAACACCAGATTATTTAAAATATAAATTCCAAGACAGCACCTCAATAATAAAGTGACTGAAGAGTCAAAAGGGCACAATGTTTAGTGATATTTTGCCATAAAAATTGAAAAATTCTTTTTGCTCTACAATCAAGAGTTATTTCTGTCACAACTATAAATTGTTATCTTCTATGTCCTTTCTTCTTCAACTAGGTTATGAGAATCTTAAGAGTATCAGTACACATACACATTCACACTGCCTAGCAGTAAAACCCTAACAATTTTAAAACTGAAACAAGAAAAGCCAAAAACAAAAACCAGATGTTATAATCCTGGACTTTCTCTTTTAGGTTGTTTCTGTATGTCTATACTTTTCAGAGTCACTTCTGCCATTTCTAATGTTACCTTTTATTGTACCTTTATCTTATGATATGATGATGAAGCTATTTAGAGAAACTATTTAATGGAAAAAAACTTACAATGGTAGCTTTCAAATGTTTTATTTTTAATGCACTTTTAAGAAACTGGCAAAGTATTAAAGAAAGACAAGGCATATGTTTCAATCTGAAAAAATAAATTACTGGGAAATTAATAAATCTTACTGCAAAAGAATGCTATTTTCCTAATTTTTTTTGTTGTGATTGGAAGGGATAAAGAAGAAAGATCTGATCATTTAGAGGGAGCAAAACAAAATATCCAATCCTTCCATAAAGCATATTGCATATACTGCAACTTTATATTATCATTCCAGTGGAGAATTATACTATTTTTTATTTAGAGAAACTTTTTTTGTCAAATCACAATACATGTTGTTATCCAGGACAAATGCACTCATCTTTTGCTTGAAATACTTCATAGTTATATCTTGACTATTGACAAATCTCTAATTTTCACCATACAGACATAAAATCTCAGGGATAGTCTGGCAGTTTTTATTTCTATTTCTAAACACTTTACATTAATCCACTTGGAAATACAAATTTTACAATCTCAAACGGAAGCAAATCTGAAGGCAATACAACCCATTTCCAATAATCCAATTCCATTATCAGTCTCAAATGCCTGAGTAGACAACTACATAAACAAAGATATCAAAAAGAAGCTTAAGTGACAATACATTCAATGCCCATGTTTTCAGAATACCATTTGGTGAAATCTGTAATGTCAAAGCTACATAATTACTTGCTTTATCAGCTATAAAAGGAAAATCTATGTAAACAGCTGTTAAAACAACTAGAAAAGAAATGGAATCTAATCGCTTTTTAATAAAGTCTATAAGCTAAAGTGGGCAGTAAAATTTTAATACACAGAGAAGTATCTGCATTTTGAGATAATGTAAGATCAAGCCATTATTAACTCAAATTATGAGTATATCTGTTAGAATCTTATCTATGCAAATTTATTAGCATTAGTATTTTAAACTCATGGTAAATTCACTTTTTAAGTAAAAAATTCACATATATATCAGATAGGGCTCTTTTATAGATTTTCATATTAATATGTTGAATTAAAAGGCTTCTCATAATTTTAGAGAAGCACTATTAAGTCAATAATAAAATTTTTCTCTATCTAAAAATTTCTCCTTAATGAGAGAAATGTTGATGAGGTGGGCAAGAGAAATAAGTATCTACATACAAGTTAACTCTTTAAAATCAAAAGTCCTTCTTGTGTTGGCTAGAACACATTACACAAAAACAATTCTGGTTATTGTCGATGCTTACAAAAAGTTTCTTGCTACCAAACCATTTCATATTTTCATCTTTCTACTTCCAGACATAGTACTTACCTCATTTTAACTAAAGCATTTTACTACTCTATAAAAATATACACAAGTGTTGCTTTAGGCAGTCCACTAAATAGTAGAAATAAATTTCATCACAAAGAAAAATGAGCTTTGCCCCAAAAAGATTCACAAAATGAACATTTCAAAAAAAAGCTGTTTGTTATTTAGAATTCACTGTGAGAGTTAAAACATGCTACCACAGAAGGCAAAGTCATAAATGGCACCCTCATCCCTTTTTGGTTATTAGGTTTTTTAATAAACAATGCTAACATTATTTATTCAAACAATCTAATTTACAAACTGAAACAATGGTAATAAATTTAACACTGAGATGAAGGTGAGAGAGCAAGGTGACTCACATTAGCATTGAAATTTTTTTTAACAGGGAACATAAATCATTTGTAAACAAAACTATTCTTAAACCACCGTGAGCAAAACACACTATACGTTCATTCAAGGGACTGCTCTACCCTCCCTTGTAATTTCAATTGAGATAGCTGTGTAGTCGACAAGTTTTGTAAACAATACCCAAAGCAAGAAAAATTAGAGAGCTAGCATAACCAAATGAAGAAAAGCAGTAAGGATACAAGGGAAAACACAAGGAAACAGAAACAGGGCTGGAAGTTACTAGGCAGGCATCAGATGGCCTAAGAGTTGCAGAAACAATTTTTAAATCTGATTACAACCATTATCACTTACCACATAATTAACATAAGGTAATTTTCACATAAGACTCAAAGTAACACTAAGTCTTAAGACGAAACATCTTAACATGTTAAAAAAAAAAGCTTTTCATTCTTTTAGCACTTTTGGTTTTTCCCAAATTAATAGAAAGCTGTAAGCTGAATAACCAATGCAAAGCATTCTAACTCCTTGTGCAATAATAAAATCTAAGACAATATTTATGGTAGGGGAAAAAAAAGTAATCACACAGCAAAGGAAAGTACAGTTATTTAATCCAGACTCCACAAACAATTCTTTAAAATTTTATCAAAGAAATGGAAAATGATTAAAAAATATATAAAATCTCATAAGCTTGGGAGACAAAAAGACTGAAAGAGTATTTAAAAAAATAATTTGGTTTCTGAACTGCTAACACAAAAACTGAACTGCTAACACAAATTTCCTGAGTAAGGCTATTCCAAACAAGTAACAAAAAAATGTAACCTAAAATAAATCAACTATGAAAGTAAAATTATTTCTGTAAGAAGTGTGCAATCTTAAAGCACTTAACAACTTTTATTTTGCTCAGAGTGGTCTGAGAATAAAGGCAGAAATTACAGAATATGAAGTACAATGTATTTACATACTGATATTTACAATATTGGTATTTTCTCATTAAAAATATTACCTATTTCAACTTAGATATTGAATACTTTTAGAAAAACCAATACATTTTAAAATGAGAGAATGCAATTAACATCACCAACAGTTCGAACACAAAAAAAATCAAGATGGGACAGACATTAACGCTTGCCAGTATCAAGTTTCCAGTTAAAGTAAGAACTTGCCCGTTTAGTCATTCATCATCACATCATCATTAGTATTTATCTGTATACAGGCTTACTACTGACATTCACTATGGCTTTCAAGTTATTCCACCTAGTCCATTTAAGACTTACATGAAAGCTCAAAAGGACTCATATTTAAAAACTTCTAAACAGGTCAACAACAGACCTTATGATGATGATGATAAAATTTGCAGATAGTTTTTTATTTGTTTAAAAAAAGACTTTCACTTGAATATATATTTACTCCCAGCCCTTACCCCTTTATTCATGTCTACATCCACAAAAAATACCATTTGGTGTATCAACGGTACAATAATCCAGGATAACAGAAGTTTTCCGCTGGGAATGCTTATGTAAAATTTTGCTTGGATGAAGGCACATACAATATTACAACTCAATTCTGATTAATGTACAAACAAAACATGGAAATTCTGGTATGGTACATCAGTGATTAAGAAAAAAATATCAACAACAGTTTGCACGTTAGGAATTCATAGTTAATGTCTGAATGTAATGAAACTCAAGTCATGATATAATTAGGTGTATCCATTACTAGAAAATTATGGTAGTTAATTCAAGTACTTTAAGATTAACAATAAACATTTCAGGAGTTTGCTTGTGACTATGCTAGTTTTATTAAACTCAGTAAGAAAACTGTCATTAACTTTTAGATTAAATTGGTTTACAGGCCCCTTGAGAGGCTCATCCAATTTTGGAGATGACTAAAAGTGCATTCAAGTTTCATTATCATGTCTTCACTAACAAGAAGCTTGCTGATAAGTTCCAAAGTCTAAAAACTATAATTTGCAGAACCTGTACCTTTCTATAATTGCAATGGCTGATACAGTTAAGCATTTCAACTAATAGCCTGATCACAATCCACCTTAGGCAACTAATGAACATTGATAATTTTTTTCATTAAGATGGGATCAGATGTATTTAACTCAGGGGGTGGAGAAAGAAGTACTACATCTTTAAAATTTAATGTTTGATTTACATGATACAACATTTAATTCTTACATCCAAAAACATTATCAACTTCAATAAACTTAATTTTAAAAGGAAAGATGTTTTGTCTCATATTAAAGGAGTGTTTTGAGACTTATTGATATTAAATTTTATAATATAATACATGGAGAACTATACAAAAATTAAAGTTTTAATATTCAACTGCATGTTCAAAATGTGAAGTATTAAAATCAGCCTTTTCACTTAAAAAGCCCTTAAAACTGCAAATAGCATACGAGCTTATTTGTGACCATAAATATAAGACTTACATGCTTATTTTCTAAATAGTATTATTCAAAAGAATCTTATTTGCTAAGGTATATCTGTTATGTTTAAAGAAATAGCTATTCTTTCACAGAACTAAATACACTTGGTAAAGTCTGTTATTTTGTCTATAACAACTTAAATACTACAAGTACCATGACTGATTTTTTTCCAATAAGTCTCCCATGATGACTGAAAATAATCACATAAAGAGTATTTACCGATAAGGGGTTTGTTTTAGCCTAATTTAATTTGGGTATGTCAACCAACATATAGAGAAAAATATGTTTCCAGAATAACGTTTGTGTGACATGCACAACCCTTTTGGTGCCCTCCCCCCCAACTCTTCACATGAGCAAGTGCTATTCACAAATATAAAAATAAAATTACATGTGAAAATGAAGCATAAACAGACAACCCTTCCCACTTTATGAAAAATGTACACAAGAAATAGTTTTTAAAGTACAGAAAAAAAAGACAATGATTATGGCTTATGAGTGAAACATCAAAGAAAATTACTTCAAAGTTATTCTAACCTGAAGTGTATGGCTTGATATTATTTATAATTTTTAGATATGAAGTATCCTTGACCTGTTTTAATTGAGTAACTTTTTAATCTCTGCAAATTAAAGGGTACTGTTTCTTTTAAAAACCAGATGTCAGGAAAACATTGTCTTTTCTATAAAGTGTTTTTTAAGGAAAAAGGCTCTTTCAATGCTGAGAAAACATCCTCCTGTATTATAAACTATTATAGTGTTAGATTTAAAAATTTTTTAGGGACCAATGAAATTATTTCAAGAATAGAAACTTTCAATTTATTTACTTAAAAAAAAAACAAAAAAACCAAGCATATTATATGAAATAACTCCCTGTATTTTATTTTTAAATCACATGCAAACTACATATGTGATCACAAGAACCCCAATTTTTAGATTTTAGAAGTACATAATGAGTCCTCTTGATTATTTCCTTCCTTTGTTAAGACCATTAACTATTTGAAACCTAAACGTGGTAACTCAGCAATACAATATTCAATGATAAAGTTGCAAAATTTTTACATGTCATTACTTACCTGTTATTTGTCTCAGACATTTCCAGGACATTAAATTCAGAACAAGTAGTTGGACCATTTAAAATGTGTATATACTGTACAAACAACAGCCTTGCAGTTATAATTATTGCTAACAACATAGATGCTAAGTGTAACAGGAACAAGGAGTACCCACCTTCTAACGATGACGATACTCGCGCTCTCGGTCACGTTCTCGGTCACGGTCTCGGTCACGATCCCGGTGTCGCTCTCGTTCTCTGCTTCTCTCTCTGTAATAATCATCATGACGATCTCTACTACGGGATTTATGACGCCGACTCTTTTCTCGTGATCTACTATGGTCTCTCTCTCTTGATCGTTCACGTCTTCTAAAAGAAATTACTGGATTAATGCTCTCCATAATTAGACAGCTTTAAAAAATATTCAATATTGTGGTGTTTTTAAAATCTAAGAAGGCAAAAAATTCTTTGTAAATCCATTTGGACATACTATCCTGACCTGCCAATAATGATATACAATAAGCATGAACCAGAAATTTCATTTTTAAAAATATTCAACAAAAATTGACACCATGGTAATACATCATGTCTATTTAAACCAGTAGCCTAAAACAGACAAATGGCATTTATTTAACAAACAAAAAAGTAAAGTTTCAAAGCACTTGTGTTTCAAGCTAAAGGACATCTAGAATACAGTTTTATAGATCTAAAACTCATAAAATTACAGCATACAATTGGCAAAAATACATTAAAAAATCACCATCTATTAACACAGGCTACCAAACCTATATATTATATACTAATTTTACATTTCTACTTAACCAAAATATGGTTCATCAGGAGCACCGTATTAAGAAACTTCCTAATATACACTTATGTTTGGAGGAGGAGAGAAGGCAGAAGAAACCTAATTAATCATATAATTGGCGGGCTCGGTGGCTCAGCCTGTAATCCCGCGCCTTTGGGAGGCTGAGGTGAGTGGATTGTCTGAGCCCGCAGGTTCGAGACCCACCTGGGCAGCGAGACCTCATCTCTACAATAAATCAAAAAATCAGCCAGGCGTGGTAGCGCATGCCTGTAATTCCGGCTACTCAGAAGGCTGAGGCGGAAGGATTGCTGGAGCCCAGTAGGCGAGGCTGCGGTGGCCGGGAGCGGCCACTGTACTCCAGTCTAGACGACCGAGTGAGACTCCAACTCAAAAAAAAAAAAAAATCAATCATATAATTGTATTTAATAAGTAGAAATGAACTGCCTTTATAACAAAACGAAATTTAGACTAAGTTTACTACTGCCTAAAAGACTTATGGAAATTCTGAATTCACAATAAGGAAATAACAATTGCCTATCAGTTAAACTAAGGATGTTTTAATCTTGTATTTCTATACCACAGCTAAGTCTTAGTAGGCTAGGCTTAGCAAATATTAATAGGTGCTAAGCTTGATCAAGACAGAAATTATCAGTCTGGGCTGAAAAAGATGATGATGATGTAAGATATGATAATGTATAGCTTATGATTTGTTCAGATAAAAAAATTTGTTCAGATAAAAAAATTCTTACCCTGGGTCAAAAAGGTAATAATTACACAGTTGAGGACCATGCCAAAGATAAGCTCCTTTCTCTTAAAGAAGATTTTACCACTATACAAAAGTACACTTAAGATAGATCTAAGACTATCACGTGAAGATTAAAGATCTGTCTTTCAAAAAATATGTAAAACTTCAAGGTTAGCTTGAAATCAAAATGTTAAAAAAGGAACTACCTAAAAAACAGATCATTCATTCACTCCCTTATTCAGGAAATTTTTATTTAGCACCCATTCTGCACAAAGCATTCTGTAGGCATCAGAAATATTATAGCCAGTAGGATAGATTAGGCCCCTGCCATCATTCAATATGTGTTCTAACTAGAAGAAGTGAGCACTGATAACAAACAAAAACACGTTAAGTACCATGAAAAAAAGAAACAGAATAATATGACAGACTAACCTGGGCGAAGACCCCTGCTAAGAAATTAGAATAAGAAGACCCAAGAAGGATAATGAGGCAGGTATGTCAAGAGCCAGGGAAAAAAGTTCCCAGCAGAAGAAATATCAAGTAGAAAGTGAGATAGTCAAATGCTTGATGTATCCCAAGAAAAAGAAAGGAGATCAATATGGTTGGAGAACAGCGAGTAAGGGGAGAGTTACAAAATGAAGCTAAAAAAGATAGGCAGACACTGTATCACACACAGTGCCAAATTTACAGACCTATGCTAAGAGTAAACAGAAGCCTTTGAAAAGTCTTAACCGACGAACATCTGGCAATCTGACATTTAGAGTTTAAAAAAAAAATCACTCTGGCAGCTAAATAAACAGTAAGTAAAAGCGAAGTCCCAAATACAGCATTTGTTTCTATTTGTAAACTAGCAGTTTCAATAGACAAGAGACAGGAAAAGTTTTACCTTGATCCAGAACCATATGACTTGGATTCAATTCCATGAAGGCAATCTTGCAAAGAGCTAATAAGAACTTTGCAACGATCATCAGCAGATACTTTGGATTGTTTAATTAAAGAAATTGCAGTTACCAATGTCTCAATAGCACTCCCATAATCACCTGTGAAGGAAAGAAAGGGGGTGAAGTCAAAGAAATTGTTTTCAAAATGCCATCAAACCACTTGGGGCAGGAGTGATAAAGCATTTTACAAAAGCAGTGTATTTTAAAATTTTTTAGGCTTTCATGCTCATGAAATTAACCTAACTTATTATTATGGCTGTGCAAAGGTTGTCACTTTGCAAATATGAGAATAAATGAGCTGCCTTAAGGCCCCTGAACCATTAGATATCAAAGCTAAGACTTAAATCTACATCTAACCCTTTGCAGTTGGAGACATCCTGTAGAATACTTACCAGCAACTCAACCACACCTTTTTACAAAATAGTGGAAAACAAGTACTTCATTATTAAATAATATAGCATTGGAATTATTGTGTTGTAATGATATTTGGCTTATAATGGAATTTGACATTGAAATTAAAACAAGCCGGGCTCGGTGGTTCAGCCTGTAATCCCGCGCCTTTGGGAGGCTGAGTTGAGTGGATTGTCTGAGCCCACAGGTTTGAGACCCGCCGGGGCAAGCAAGACCTCATCTCTACAATAAATCAAAAATCAGCTGGGCGTGGTAGCATGCGCCTGTAGTTCCAGCTACTTAGAAGGATCGCCAGAGTCCAGCAGGTCGAGGCTGCGGTGGCCACTGCACTCCAGTCTGGGTGACAGAGTAAGACTCCAACTCAAAAAAAAAAAAGAAATTAAAACAAAAAAATTAAAACTTTATATATGTTTCTAATATGTGGTAACGTGTGAAGCAGTCACCAATATGCCTTGCAGGTTCACTGGTATATGTTGTGCAATAGTAATTTATTTGCCATCTTCCACCTGGTGTTTTTCTATCTGAGCAGACAATGCAGTCTTGTTTCCTTCCTCCCACATTAATAACACGTAATTTATTGTCAGTTTGTTGTTCGAAGACAATGTGGAAAGGACACACTCGGGATTCCTGAAAACCACTTCTCAACCAATCAGAAGCTTAATAAACCTCAAATGGGACATAACTTTTTCATTGTTTTTGAATGGAAAAATTCAAGGTAACATATATTTTTGAAAAATGTGTGCTTACATAAGTTTGTCCTGTACAATCGTCACCAATTTTGTTATGTCCCCTGAGAGGGGGCATTCGAGTACAAAGGGCTAAAATCTTGCAATGAGAGTTTTCTACTACACTGTGACATACAGTTTTTTTCAATACTTTTTAAATAAACGACAGGTAATGATTTGGGAATATAAAAAGAACCATTACATGTAAAAATGACCTATCTTCCAAATTGCACTTAAGTTTCTAGGTCACTCCAAATAACAAATAATAAGAAAGAAATATACAAACCAGCACTGGCATCAGACACAGCTCTGGAAATAGCACTGCTTGAAATTGCCCTGTTTCTATTCATGATTTCTTCAAACTCAGCTTCACTCAATGGTGTTCTTGCAGTATCCATTTCCCTACAAAGTAAAAATAAGTCTTAACTTGTACCCCAAAGATTTTCTAAGTCATAATAGGGTAAAGCAAAAAAATTAAAACTTTATATATTTTTCTAATATGTGGTAACGTGTGAAGCAGTCACCAACATGCCTTGCAGGTTCACTGGTACTAGCTGCTTGACAAGAGCCTTAGAGGCAAGTTACTTTTCCAGATTGAAGTATGCTATTTTTCCTACAAAGAGAACAAGTCTAAGCAAAATTCTCTTACAACATTATTTCAGCGGAAATAAAGTAGTAGCTTTGAAACTTCATCTTTCAGGAAGGCAGAAATGGTATGTTTACATGTCTACAGTATATTTTTCATAGAGGCACTGGTTCTATCTTGTACAAATCAAACACTTTCACAGATACATACTAACTTACCTTCCAGGGGGCCCATAGTCACCCCTATCATATGGTGGAGGTCGGCCATATGGGTCTGTTGGTGGCGGACCCCGGCTGTCTGATGTAGGCATGCCGCTGTTAGTTGGTGGAGGAAAGAAAGCCGGGTTCACATGTGGAGCTGGCGGAGGGGCACCTGGAGGTGGTCCAGGAAGATGCGGAGGAGGTGCAAGTGTAAGGGGTGGCCCAAGTGGACCAGGTGGACGAGGTGGAAAAGGGCCTGGAGGTGGAGGTGGTCCCTGTTGTGGAGGTGGTGGACCAGGAGGGGGGCCGTAGCCTGGAACTGGAGGTGGTGGGCCAGGAGGAAGCGGACCCAATGGAGGTTGCCCAAAAGGTTGTCCAGGAAAAAGAACTGGTGGTGGAGGGCGATCTCCTCGATTAGGAGGCCCAGCTAGAGGAGGAGGCAGAACCTGACCAGGAGGTGGAGGACCTGGTGGACCAGGTGGGCCTGGAGGACCTAAGGGTGGACGTGGTGGAGTCTGTCCAGCTATAAAGGAGAGAGAGAAAAAAAACTTTACTAATAAGATATTTTAATCCTTATATGTCAAGATTATATTTTTAAAGCATAACTCAAAGACCAAGATTCTTTCTCTTTAAATGAAACCCATATGGTAAATGCTATACTTTCAACTACAATGATGAAATACATCCTTACAAATTAAACTAACTCAATTTATGCTTAAGAAAAATTACTGAAACAAACACTTTTAAAAGATTACAGCGCTTAGAGATATTTCCCATCTTTCAGTGTACACACACTTCTTACAGTGAAATCACCCACCTTATATTCTACTCTGATGCCAAGCTAGAAAGTGAAACAAGGAAAAATGGTCTTGAAAGAATTTTTTAAGAGGTAAGAAAATAAGACGGATGTAAATATTCTATATATAAGTCAAGCAAGTTTGGAGAAAAATAAAGACCTTTTAGGCCAAAAATGGGTATTTCCTCTATGCTGTGCCCCATATGCCATGGAATCCTAGTTTCCAGGAACAAAGGCCGAGTTCCTTTAACAAGATGCTTGATCAAATTTCCTGGATTCCAAAAATAGCATAACAAGGAGAGTAAGTCACATTAATAATGCATTACTTGAAAAAGAGAGAAAAGGAAAAGAGGTATTAGGTAGACATATTTTATCCATGGTAATTTACGAAAAATTTTACCTGGAAAAGGTGGGGGTGGCCCTCCTGGTCCTGCTGGCCCAGGAAATCTGTCCCCACCGGGAACAGCCCCTGGAAAACGGCCCCGTCCTCTACCACCTTGTGGAAATGCTGCACGTGAACTGCCTCCTGGAGGACCAGCTTTACCTTCCCCAGACATTTGTCCTGATTGTGTAGCTGCAAATACCCAAATACTCATAAATAGCACTTATTAAAATAGTTTTCTGAAATGTAACCACTGTTATTAGAAACAACTGTACTTCAAAATTCATTTAACTACATATTAACTTGTAGCTGCCTTGGGCCTGTGCCAACTACAAAAAGTATTGGTTAGAAAAACATTCACACCTATCTAAGTGCTTTTAAAGTCTTAAAATATTCAGGTTTAGGTGTATTTCCAATGAGTAAAACTAAGCTATTTTCAAAATACCAGTATTCTGCAGTAGCCAAGACCGCAGTGGCTTATGCCTGTAGTCCCAGCACTTTGGGAGGAATGCTTGAGCCCAGGAGTTTGAGACCTGCTTGGGCAACACAACAAGACCTCATCTCTACAAAAAGACTAAAAATTAGCTGGGTGTGTTGGTGCACACCTGTAGTCCCAGCTACTCAGGGACTCAGCCCAAGAGGTCGAGACTGCAGTGAGCCGTTATCATGCCACTGCCTGATCAAGAGTGAGACCCTGACTCAAAAAAAGGAAAAATAAACATTATTAACTCAGTGGTTTTTAAGATATTCAGAGTTTTACAGCCATCACCACAATCAATTCTAGACCATCACTCCAAAAAGAAACTCCATATCCATTGGTCATTACTCCCCATTTCCTCCCAGCCCTCAGTCCTATGCAACCACTGAATCTACTCTTCGTCTGATTTGCCTATCCTGGATTCAGTTCATGGACAGTTGGGATGTTTCTACTTTTTGCTGCTATTGAAATTCTTCAACAGAAATCTTAATTTCAGTAGTTTTGATCATTTAAGTTTTGTAACATACTCTTCAAGTAAGCCTTAAGTGTTAAAACATTTTTTAAAAAAATCACTTAAACGTCTGCTAACCACATAATCACCCATCTTATCTCTTTAAATGGTAACATTCTTAAATGTGTTAATGGCAAATCTTTTCTATATTCACTTTTACCAAGTGGTGAAAGGTCTTGATGTCAAGCAGAAAGTCAATGAATATTTTTTGTTGTCTCTCTCTCCCATCATAATACACATCCACATAGCTTTCCACTGAAATCTAAGGATTAAAATATAGTTTCTTCCTGTCTCTAAGATGAAATGATAGGACAAGAATCGCAGGGCTACAGAACTTTGCACATTGTTCTATGATATTAGGTCTGTTACAACTAAAGAAAAATGGATTGGGGGTAAGATTCTACTAAATGGGTCTATAGACATAACCAGTGATTAAATCAAATTCAAATTCAAAGCACAGACTTTCTAAAATGGAGTTTCCAATGAACTAAATATTAAGAGGACTTCTCTAGTATAACATCTGATAAATGCATTGGTTAAAATACACATCTTTAAATAAAAGCCTCTGAGGGATTGCTTACTTTTCCTGGACTGCATTTCAAATTGACTCAGGAACTGTTTATTGCATGGAGTAACAACAGGATTTTGACCATGAAGCTCTCTTTTAGGCAACAGATCCATTAACTTTTTTGAAGATGCTTCAGATCCAACACCAACAAGGGCAAACCTAAAAAGTGTTTTAAAAGGTGAGGATAGAGAGTGGGGAGAGATTAATAATGTTAGTTATTTTTTGGCTGTTCTTTTTTTAAAGGTCTGAATTTGCTTTTATTTTTTAAAAAAAGCTGGGCACAGTGATTGAGCTTATAATACCAGCTATTTGGGTGGCTGAGGTGAGATGATCACTTAAGGCCAGGAGTTCAAGACCAGCCTGGGCAACAAATCAAAATCCGGTCTCTAAATAAACAAAAATAAAAAAATTAGCCAGGCGTGATTGCATGCACTTGTATTCGCAGCTACTTGGGAGGGTAAGGTAGGAAAATGGTTTGAACCCATGAGCTTGAGGCTGCAGTCAGCTATTGTGCCATTGTCCTCCAGCCTGAATGACTTCACCTCAATAATAAAGTAACAAAATATTCCTTAAAATTACAGAAGTACACAGTCTCATGTTCATCTTTTATAACGTACCATATAATTCAATCATTTTAAATGTGTATTTCAGGTTAGGTGCAGTGGCTTATGCCTGTAGTCCCAGCACTTTGGGAGGAATGCTTGAGCCCAGGAGTTTGAGACCTGCTTGGGCAACACAACAAGACCTCATCTCTACAAAAAAATTAAAAACTAGCCGGGTGTGTTGGTGCACACCTGTAGTCCCAGCTACTCAGGGACTCAGCCCAAGAGGTCGAGACTGCAGTGAGCCGTTATCATGCCACTGCCTGAACAAGAGTGAGACCCTGACTCAAAAAAAGGAAAAATAAACATTATTAACTCAGTGGTTTTTAAGATATTCAGAGTTTTACAGCCATCACCACAATCAATTCTAGACCATCACTCCAAAAAGAAACTCCATATCCATTGGTCATCACTCCCCATTTCCTCCCAGCCCTCAGTCCTATGCAACCACTGAATCTACTCTTTGTCTGATTTGCCTATCCTGGATTCAGTTCATGGACAGTTGGGATGTTTCTACTTTTTGCTGCTATGAAAAGATGTTTAACATTACTAGCCATTAGGGAAATACAAATTACAACCAAAATGAAATACCATACATTCATTAGGATGGCTTCAATAAAAAAGACAATTAACAAGTGTTGGTAAGGATGTGAAGAAACTGAAACTGTCACATACTGCTGATGGGCATGTAAAATGGCACACTACTCTGGCAAACAACATGGCAGTACTTCAAAAAGTTAAACAAAATTACCATATAGCCATTTAATGTAATTCCACTCTTAGATATATACACAACAAAATTGAAAATATATGTCCACACAAGACCGGTACACAAATATTCATAGTAGCATTTTGTTTAGTAGCCAGAAGTGGAAATGATCCAAATGTCCATCAATTATTAGACAAATTAAAAAATAAAAGTGCTACATTCATATAATCAAATATTATTCAGACATAAAAGGAAATGTTAGCCGGGCTCGGTGGCTCAGCCTGTAATCCCATGCTTTGGGAAGCTGAGGTGAGTGGATTGCCTGAGCCCGCGGGTTCGAGACCCGCCTGGG
>NW_007253137.1:1417488-1426103 GCF_000164805.1 Carlito syrichta
GCTAATTTTTTTATTTATTGTAGAGATGAGGTCTCGCCAAGTTGCCCAGGCGGGTTTCGAACCTGCAGGCTCAGGCAATCCTCTCACCTCAGTCTCCCAAAGTACTGGGATTACAGGCTGAGCCACCAAGCCTGGCTGAATGGACCTTTAAAAACATTATGCTAAATGCCAAGAGCCAGTTACACAGGACTATGTATTTTATGATTCCGTTTAGATGAAATGTCTACAACAGGCAAATCCAGAGACAAAAAGCATTAGTGGTTGCCATGGGAAGAGAGGGGATAGTAACTGTTAAGTGGGTACGCAGTTTCTTTTTGGGGTCATAAAATACTCCGGAATTATACAGTAGCAATATACTAAATTCACTTTAAGGAGGTGAATTTCATGGTATGAAAATCTCAATAAGAAAAATTTAAAGTAAACTGGAAGATTATCAATTTGTACAGTTATAAGATATTCTAAATCATTCTGGGGGTGGAGAATTTTAGTAGCTTAAGTTTTTTCCCACAGTGTTCAACGTGGTTTTTTAACTATATCTCTTCTTCTAGTCAGCAAATTCTGCTGTTTGATCCAGGACTATCTTGGGTCACAACATTTATAAACAACTTAATCCATTTAATAAATATAAATTGAGCACCATTTCCTATATGCCAAAAACCAATCTATGGCTGGGGATATAACAGTGAACAAAACATCCCTGTTCTCATGAAGCTTAAAGTCTAGTGGGAGGAGACAATAAACAAGTAAAATATAACAAAGAAAAAAAAGGAAACAGAGACAGGACAAGAAGATGCTAATTTGCATAAGATGGCCATGGAAGGAAACTCCAAATAGTACAAGTCCTGGAAGAAGTAAAAGAGTGAGCTATGTGGATATTTGAGGAGAAAAGGTAAACCAAGAAGGACTAACAGGTTCCAAATAGGAAGAATTTGAGAAACAGCAAAGAAACTAATATGGCTAAGGAAGAGTGACAGAGGGCAGAGTCAAAGATGTGGTGGACCATCAGATCACAGAGTACCTTGTAGACAATGGTAATGACCCTGAGTGAGACATGAAGTCATGAGAGGATTCTGAGCAGAAAGCATTGATGCCACTTTTTAAAAAAACTTCTAAGTGGCGTATAGACTGTAGGGGTTGCAAAGGTAGGGATACCAGTTAGGAAGCTATTATCAAAGTTCAAGTAAGAGATGACTGTGGCTTTGAACAGATGGTAGAAGTGAAGTTTGTGAGAAGTGTTCAAATTCTTCATATATCTTGGAAATAGTTTAGTATAAACTGGCACAACCTTTGTAAAGAATATAAAATATCCATATTCTTTTATCATTCTACATCTAGTCATTTATCCTTAAAAAAAAATCCAAAATCTGCACCTAGAGATTTCTATTAAATAATACCTGCTATAACAATACTTATAATAGGCAAAAGCGCAATCAACCAAAATAACCAAAAATAAGAAAGGTAAAATAAATTGCAGTAGCATACAAGGTATGACGGAAAGAAATTAGACATTAGGGATGATGTGTATTTATTGATAAATATGTTTTCTACTCCTTGTAGCCAACATATTACAAGACATGTGAATTGCAACCCCCCCCTTAAAGGACAAATCTAACAGTATATTCTCTATAACGTTAAAAGTGATCATCTGTGGACAGTAAGACTGGCATTTTTTGACTTTTCGATACTGTATTTTATATTGTTCCTATAATGATCCTATCTTACTTGTGTAGTTTAGTAGTTAAATAAAGCTAAATATTCATGTAACTGATTATTCTCTAGTTGCTTATTTTCGCCTATCTCTTACTCTCAGAGAATAATGCTTCTTTAAAATTGTTGTTTCAATAAACATTTCAATCATAGATGGAAAAAACTCAGAAAATGGACTTAATCTGTCCACATCTCCAACTCTACTAGTTTTATTCTCTAGTTGCTTATTTTCGCCTATCTCTTACTCTCAGAGAATAAGCTTCTTTAAAATTGTTATTTCAATAAACATTTCAATCATAGATGGAAAAAACTCAGAAAATGGACTTAATCTGTCCACATCTCCAACTCTACTAGTTTTAGTGCACTAGGTAACAGGATATGTAAAATGAAAGTAAGACTCTCTGCCCAGGAACCTCCTTCCAGTATAATCATGTGTCCTACACATATGTATAATTAACATTAACTTTAAAAAAGTTAACTTGCAAATTGTAATCACTAGCTACCATGAAAAAAAGCAAAAATTCTTACCCCTTTGACTGACCATTTGCCCGATTTTCAAAAAATTTTATCTCCAAAATATCATTTACTCCCAAAGAATGAACTGCTTCAGTTAAGTCTTCATCTGTTGTCCACTGCAAGATATTGTTCCCTCATTAACCATTAAAACATAAGATTTTTATTATTTCAGTTTAGCTTTGAAGGGTAAATCCAAAATAAACAAGATAAAATTAATACTCAGTGCAAATCTGTAAGTACAGTACTCCCAGTCTGCCTCCAAATTTTAAATAGCCCCAAAACATGTGAGAACCTAACTTCATTCCCTGATAATTATTTCAGAAATTAGAAGGTATATGCCCCTGGAGATAGGACAAGTTTTTACTAAAGATTTTCTAGCCTTCCTGCTTTAAACTGATTTTAAATTTTCAGTACAAAAAAAACAAAAAAACAAAAAAACTCACATGCTGCTTCCTCCCATTAAAGGAAAATATTTTGTGAAATAAATTTCATCTTATGTTTGATTATAAAATGTAGAGAAGAAAAAAAGAGCATGCACTGAACAAATATCATGTACTTTATGCCAACTATTTCACTCATAACCTTTTAAGTCCTACTATTATTCCCATTTTTTGACACATGATGCAATAGAGAAGTTAAAGAGCTAGCCAAAAGTCACAAAAAGCTAATAGGTGGTGGAGCTAATATTCAAATTTTTACTTAGCAACCATAGTCTCATTGTCTGTTATTGTCTCCAAAATTGTAGACTGCTCAGACTGGGTGATGGGAGACCACATACAATTATTTTTAAAAGAAATGTAAGTAAAACATTTAAAAGTAAAATGTTATTAAGGAAATAGAAAGGTGACAAGTTTTATTCTAATTTTCAGATACACAATTTTTAAAATTTCAAGTATATGTAATAACTAAGCAGAGATGTAAAAATTTTATACAGGACTGTTTTAGTGAGTATTTAAGATTTAATGCTAATAAAAATATGAACAGATACATACATGCAGTTAATAAAGCTCTCAATCTATAACTTG
The DNA here is from genome assembly GCF_000164805.1 of Carlito syrichta. NCBI lineage: Eukaryota > Metazoa > Chordata > Mammalia > Primates > Tarsiidae > Carlito > Carlito syrichta. Next base: position 1,420,737 of record NW_007253137.1, read on the forward strand.
TGTCATGAACATCCCAAATTAAAATACAATGTACATAGCAGTGTTTCTATAAATCAGATTTCAAATTTAAGAACGGAAATGGAAATCAAATCTGTAATATGAATTAGAAAGGAACATTATTTTTAAACCATGTATACATGTGGTGATCTTTCTCTCCTTACACATAGAAAAACCAACACAGTCACTTGTATTTTATAAAACTAAAGAAAACCATTAACTACTAGAGCAGTTCAAAACCAATAATTTAATTCATATGTTTACTTACCCATGTTAGATTTCCAATATACAATGCTATTCTTTTTCCAGTATATGTATAAACAACATTTGGTGCTGCTCCTTTACCCACATCATCACCAACAGTTGGTGGGAGAGTATCCATGTAATCTCGATCTTCTGGGGCATCTCCATTATTTGCAGATGGAGATATGACATCATCATATAAATCTATTTGATCATGCCCACCATATTCAGCTTCCTGAGACACAGAAATAATGCTCTAGATTATACAACAATCAGACTATTACTTAATAGATTTGAATACAAATTCACTCAACTTCTTGTTTTAAAAAAAACTGATAAAAGATCTCAGTACAAGTTTTTTTTCCACTTTATGCAATAGCCATATTCTTGAACAGTGCTTATAAGGTGAGTCTCCATATAATAAATTCTACTTTTCCACTGACATTATAGTATAGGAAATAACATTCGAAAGAATGACAGAGACAAAATAAATAACATTAAATTTTCCTTGGAAGTAATATACTATTAAGCAAAAGTGATAATACATGAAAATAGACAAGTTTCAAACAAAATTGACACAAAAATATCACAACAAAAACCAAAGTAATCACGTCTTTAATATTTGTACACACACGCACACAACAGCTATTATTTTCTACAGTAATCAGATGTTGTTTCCCAGCCCCGAGAAAGCTACTAGTTTTAGAAAAAAAGCATAGTGAGCTGAGTCACAGGAAAGGGAAGAAAAAAATGTAGAAACGTAAATAATTCGTACTCAATAATAAGTGAACATGGAAAACAAAAATAACAAATGAAATACATGTAAAACTATACAAATTAGTATCTTGCAATAGTTTCATTATTGTCAGTGAACCAAGAGTTAATGCTTATCCGACTTAGATCTAACAAATCAAATAAATTAGCAAGAGAAAAGTGATAGGAATAAGGGTCTAGTAGTAAAGCTTTGCCACTGTCACCAGCAGAATTAAAGCAATGCTAGTGGATGTCACTTACATGCCTAAATGATAATAAGCAGGAAAGAGGAACATGAAATTGATACATGAGCAGGAGAAAAGTTGAAGAGGGTTCAATTTGTAAACAAGCACAAGAAAAATGAAATGTGTATTAGCAAAACACTCAACGCTGTTTAATTGCCTTTGGTAACCCATTACTGGGCCACAAGGTTGACTAGCAGAGCAAAAGATCCATTTTTACTTTCCTCTTCCTTTCCACAACCAGTACCTACATCAGTGTGAACTATTTTGAGGCAGAATATATGAGATAAAGAAAAAGACAATTACAAGAGTTCAGACATAACACACAGACTCTCCCATTAATACAATTTATTAAAGAATTGCTATACAAATGGCACAGAAGGAAGAGTTAACAGTCTCATGGACTATTACACAGATAGAGAATGACCCAGAGAAAACATATGCTATATGATGGTAAAGAGATCAACAAAGTATTATGGGCCCCAAGGGAAAATAATGTTTTTGCTATTTAGAAGTCAGAATAAAATTCTTTAAAAAGAAAAAAGAAGAAGAAAAAAAAGCCTAGACAAAATAACATTTATACACATAGATAAAAGGACCTCAAATCTGTAAAGCTATCTTCAGGTAATCTTCTATGTAACTAATGAGTTATCCAATTTACTAATGACAGAATCTTTACATACCAATTTTACTTCTTAGGAGGTAGAATGTCTAATCAGAGGCCCATGAGCTCAAGGTTAAATTGGAGAACAAAGCCATCTTTAGCAATGGCAGAAACTAAGACCACAAGTCACTGAATAGTGACATAATTTTGTTTGTACAGCAATACTAAAATAATCATTAAGAAATGAGTTTTTGTTAACGTAACATGCTCAAATTGCGGTAACAGCAGAAATGAGAAAAAAGGAGGGCAAGTTTTGCTATGAAGTTTCAGAGTAGCTGAAAGCTTCAGGTGGTGTGGCTGCAGCAGTGACTCCATATATTTAAGATACTAAAAAGCTCCCCACAGGGGGTAGTGGGCACATTAAACTCTTGAAATCCAGTTCTGTACATCAAGTAGAATTATTATTATTCAAAGGGAGCTGTTTCCATCTTCCTCAGCAGAGACTATAGTCATAATACATGGTCTGAGGGAGAGTAAAAAAGAACGTAAGGGTTATTAATAGCAGAACTAAAAGAAAAGTATTTAAATGCTACTTTCACTTATATAAATAGGTTAATACATTATTTGATTTTTTATTAGTTGTACATCTATGAAAATGTTTACATAAGTAGACAAAAATTTACAATTGCAGCTACACTAACCTGGTATACCACAATCACTTACTATTTTTGTCCATCCATGAATTCCTATGTTGACACCAACCAATTTTCCATATTGATATGATTCTACCAATCTTTAGGATCAGCCATTTTGTCTGGTAGTTGGACTGCTTCCAACTGGTTGTAGTAAGATGCTTATAATTAAGACCATGGTCCTGGGGTGAGATCTCCATGTGGACAATTTAGTAAGCTTCACTCTGTTCCAAGGCCACAGTCTGTATGCCTAGCTCCAGTGGTACACATTTGGATTTAGTGAAAAAATATTAATGAATCTGAATACACTTGCTGCCATTACTAAAAACCAAACTCAAAGCACATACTTTTGTAGTATCAGCAATCTTTCTTTTTCAGTTTCATCATATCACACCTATCCACAACATTAAAAAAACACAGAACATACACAACTTTGTTCTCACATCAACGAAGTGTGAAAATATGCATATTCTGAAACTATGCAAAATGTATACCATAGGTCATAAATAAAGTGAACTCTGCAGCCTACTGAACAAACTAAAAACAAAGGTTTCTACTTTGCCAAAGAGAAATATTCAACAGTACTGAGTTCTACTATGAGAAAGGTCTTTTCCATTATTGCCTTTAATTTTAATGGCATTCAAAACAAGGAAATATCAGTATCATCCTTCTAATTATTTTAGATATCAAATCCTGCCCAATCTGATCAACTTTTCATAGTAGCTTGCTAGTTATAATAAAGCTACACATTACATAAAAATTCCAGTAAGCAACAGCTTAGGATTTGTTAAAAGATTTATCAATTTGTATTCTCTACCAACTAAATCACTACAATCATTCTAAAAGCAAGGCATCTTCCCAAGATTTCACACTACAAAATTATGTTCTACATATTATAAATAGCTGTTGCCAAGTCAGAGAAAATGAGATAGTAAAATGACCAAAATCCTACTAGATCCCTTAAGGCAATGTTTCTCAGCCTTTTCTCATTATCACCATCTCTCTTCCTCCAAGAGGTTACTTTTAGACATTTTTTTCCCTATTCATTTCCTATAAAACTTTAATATCACAGCTATACGGTATATGCTGTACACCACTATTGGGATGACCTTGGTATAGCTGTGAAAAGTCTTCATTCTCCCAGACAGGCCCATGGCTGTTATGGACAGTTCTAAAATTATAGTAGTACCATTCATGCATTATATGACTGTCAGTAATGCACAGCAAAGGTCACTTGTTCCTCTACTTTAGAAAAATAAATAAAAGTATTTAATAGTCATTTCCATTTAGACATAGCAGCAGGGGAAAAAATTTTATTTTGCACTTATAAGATGTACTGTATACTAAGGAAAAAAAACTAGCATGTAAAATCCAACAGCAGATAACGGAACACATAAATTTTAAGAAAATATATCATTTTCTGATTTTGTCTAATTGTGTTCTGGGTAGATATTAAAACTAGCTTGTAATCCCTGTAAAAAGCTCAACTAATGGTAAGGAAGCCAATTTGGTACTAAAAATATGCCACATAAACCACAATGGACAATTCACAGGCAACTAAATTAACTACACTCATAAATAATAAAACGGAGTGAGAAAGGCTCTAGCTTACCATTTATATCCATGTTTCTTTCTTTCTTTTTTTTTTTTGGAGTCAAAGTCTCACTCTGTTGCCCAGGGTAGAATGCAGTGGCTCACTCACGGCCACCCCAGCATCAACTTGCTGGGTTCAGGTGATCCGTCCGCCTCAGCCTTCCAAGTAGTTGGAACTACAGGCGTGCACCACCATGCCCAGTTAATCTTCTAAAATGTATTTATTGCAGAGATGAGGTCTCACCAAGTTGCCCAGGCTGATCCCAAACCCCTGAGCTAAGGCAATCCTCTACAGTTGGCCTCCCAAAGTGCTGGGATTACAGGCTTGAGCCACCATGTCCAGCCTATATCCATGTTTCTAAATCATTTCTATCTAGCTCATTCTCAATCTACAGTCTTATCTTAATTTTCTAATTAAACATAAATTTGTCATAAATAACATTTCACTGATATTTGTCCAAGAAATTTATTTTCCACAACTGGTTAAACTGGCTAAATACCTAACAAGCAAATATAAAGCAAAATGATTTAGGAAATAAAAGTTGACCTACGAGGATGTCTAGGTCCACAGCTCCTTAGTGAATTTTTTTTCTAGCTACATATACTTTCATTTTAAAGTTGGGTGGTCAGATTACTAAATCTGCACTATTATCAGTGACTTACAGCCTGACCAGAAACTGAATTCTGTATTAAGAGTTTCTGACCCCAAAAAGCAAAATACACACTATTTCAATGTACACAGTATAATTTTCCTGAAGCTTATAGAATTTTTCTTGACTTCTTCTCCCTCTCAGCAAAAATTCTACAGATAAAAAAATAAAAAAGCAGTAACTACAACATAGGACCTGTCAATGTGTCACAATTATAGCAGTCCATCCTTATCTGTGGGGCATGTGTCTTAAGATCCCCAGTGGTTGACTGAAACTATGAATAGTAAGGAACCCTACATGTACTATGTTTTCTCATACACTCCTATGACAAAGTTTATTTATTTATTTTTTAGTTGTAGTCTCACTCATGTCACCCAGGCTAGAGTGCAGTGGCACGTTCACGGCCACCTCAGCCTTGACCTACTGGGATCAGGTGATCCTTTTGCCTTAGCCTTCAAAGTAGCTGGAACTACAGGCATGTGATACCACACCAGCTAATTTTTGGTTTATTGTAGAGATGAGGTCTCACCAAGTTGCCCAGGCTGGTCTTGAACCCCTGGGCTCAGGCAATTCTCTTGCCTCCACCTCCCTGC
>NW_007253137.1:1426123-1430583 GCF_000164805.1 Carlito syrichta
CGCCTTTGGGAGGCTGACGTGAGTGGATTGCCTGAGCCCGCGGGTTCAAGACCCGCCTGGGCAGCGAGACCTCATCTCTACAATAAATCAAAAAATCAGCCGGGCGTGGTAGCGCATGCCTGTAATTCCGGCTACTTGGAAGGCTGAGGTGGAAGGATTGCCGGAGCCCAGCAGGTCGAGGGTGCGGTGGCCGGGAGCGGCGACTGCACTCTAGTCTGGGCGACAGAGTGAGACTCCAACTCAATTAAAAAAAAAAAAAAAGATTAGTCACCTTAAGAAACTAACAATAACTAATAATAAAATACAACCATTACAGTGACGCACAGCATAACGTTTCGGTCAACCTGACTGTATATAGGTGGGGGGGGTCCCGTAATATTATAATGGAGCTAAAAATTACTTGTCTAGTGATGTTGTAGCTGCTAGCTGTCTACGTTTCTCCCATGTTTGTGGTCATGCTAATATAAACAAACCTACTGTGCTGCCACTCATAAAAGTATAACACAATTATGTACAGTGCATAATACCTGGTAATAAGCAACTATGTTACAGTCTTATGTATTTGCTATACTGTACTTTTCATCATTATTTTAGAGTGTATTCCTTCTACTTATTGATGATCCTGACACTGTGTAGGCCTAGGCTAATGTGTTTGAATCTTAATTTTTAACAAAAAAGATTTTAAAAGTTAAAAGATAGTTTTTAGTAGAAAGAAGTTTATAGAATAAGGGTACAAAAATATTTTGTACAGTATACTTTTCTGAGTAGGAGTCTCACTCTGTTGCCCAGGCTGGAGGGAGGGCAGTGGCAAGATAATGGCTCACAGCAGCCTCAACCTTCTGGGCTCAGGCTATCTTCCTGCCTCAGCCTCCAGAGTAGCTAAGACTACAGGTGCGCACCACTACACCCGGCTAATTTTTTTTTTTATTTTTGCCAAGATGAGGTTGAATCACTATGTAGCTGGTCTCAAGCAATCCCCTTGCCTCAGTCTCCCCAAGTGCTGGGATTGTAGGCATAAGCCACTGTGCCTGGCCTTGTGTTCTAAACTAAGTGTTTAATCATACTAAAGAGTCAAAAAGTTTAAAAAATTTATGAAGTAAAAAAGTTACAGTAAGCTAAGGTTTATTATTTTTAAAATATTAAATAAATTTAGAGTGGCCTATGTGTACTGTATACTGTTTATAAAGTCTATAGTAGTATATGGTAATGCCCTAGAGATCTTCACATCCACTGACCACTCACTCACTGACCGCCCCCCCGTAACTTCCAGTCCTGAGAGTTGCATTCATAGTGAATGCTCTACATACCACAAATTTTACTTACCTCTTCTATGTTTAGATATATTTAGATAAAAAAAATACTTACCATTATGTTATAGCTGTATACAGTATCAGTAACAGGCTATACAGGTGATAGCCTAGGAGCAGCAATAGGTTATACTGTTCACGTTTGAAGTGTTAAGTACATTCCATGATTCTACAATGATAAAACTGCCTAATAATGCACTTCCCAAAATGTAGCCCCACCGTGAAGTGACTATTTAACAATATGCTGCAATAAAAGTTATATGAATGTGGTCTTTCTCTCAAAGTATCTTACTGTATGTATATTTTTGGCCCTCAGTTGACCACAGGTAACTGAAACCACAGGAAGTGAAACAGTGGAAAAGGGAGACTATTGTATGTAGCTGTCTTTCACCCCCACTACAGTGTCCTCCAAGGAGTAGAGACTAACTTTGTATTCCTTGCTGGCATATAACAGATACTCAAGAAATGCATTTTGAATAATTAAAATTTTAAATTATTTCATTTTGGTCAAAATAAAAAAGTCTACAATTACTAAATAATGGGCTAGTACTACTACATTTGAGTATAAATCCCAGTTCAAACTGAACTGACACACTATTGAGTATGAGACAGGATCGCTTTCTTCTCAACTCCAAATTCAAGTAATGTAGATAGAGGTTTGGAAGAAGTTCAAATTCTTCTTCCACTGAAGTAACTGTTCTCGATTTGGTGACATTCAAAGACCTTCAATTTAAGAACTAAAGAGCACCCATAAAGAATAGCCAGTCTCTTGTGCCTTCTCTCCTTTGTTCTCCATTCTTAAATTCATCTGGAGAAGAAAGGAACTCTACAATAGTTCCACAAACTTATTCTTATCCCATCCCCAAACAAATTAACATTTCTTTTAAGACTGTTGACTGTCTCTCACTTTTTTCCTCTGTACTTCAATAAACGTAAGTCACACTTGTTTAAATAAGTTAACAGTGTGCTTTACCAAAATGCAAAAAAGAAAGCTTCATAAAAGTATGACATTTAAAACAGTAGAAAGTGGGAAATAGAGACTACACAGAACTTCAAAGAATTCAAATCCAATTAAAACTGCAGCTCACACTGAAGAACAAAGATTTTTAAAATAGTGTTTACAACAGCTTAGAGGCCAAAATAAGTCAAAACTGGCTAATACTTAATAAAACATTTTACTCAACTATAATAAAACAAGAGTCATAGCTGACAGTAGCACCTAGCAGAAATAAAGTCGCCAGCTAATAACAGTGCAGATTAAATTAGCCGGAAATAATTTTGTAGTTGCCTCTGATTCTGCAAAGATTTAAGAAAAATAATTCCATGATAGTAACACTTTTTAAAAACAGAATGAAATTTGAAAATAACCAACTATCCTTTTGTGGCTATTGTTTTGTACAGGAATTACTACAGCAAGCAATAGATTAGAGGCCAATGATATGCAAAATAACAAAAACAATGCATCTATTTATTCTCCCCATTAATCTATTCAAAAGTATAAGGATTTTGCTGGTAAAATTATACAACTATGCTAGATATAATGCTAGAGGTACATTTCAAAAAACCATAGGGCCCACAAAATTTTAATCTCTTCTTACCTCCTGCTCAGTCGGTACTAGTAACTGCACAGGGATAAGAAGGAATCACTCCATCCAGCCACCTGGATAAGGGATAGATGTCCCCCCAAACTAAGAATCCAACAGCCAAAAAATATTTCGTGAACTGAAGGAAGTTTAGCTTCTAAAACGGTGCCCCAATTCTTTTTTTATTGTTCATAGAAACGTGAAGCAATGTATTCTCTTGCAAGAAAAGCTAACGAAGACAGTCTTCAACACTTAACTGCTCTTGACTAGCCTAGCCGTTAGGGCCCTCTTTTGGATGCAATGTCATACTCATTTGATAAATAAAAGGAAAATAAATTTACTAGAGGTCTTTTGCCAACTGACCTTAAAAAATGAGAACTGTGTTGCACTCAAGGAATTTTTCTAATTTTCAATAGACAAAAACTCAGGCATCCTATATTCAAAATACAAACACAATAAAAACCCAAACGTTAAAGCTTAATGTTTGATTACGGTGGATTAAATTTAAACAAATCCAGTCTTTAATAGAGTGGGAAACAATTAAAGCCAACTGGAAATTTTTTCTTCTTTTATAATATTAAATACCACAGGCACAATGTCCTTCCTGAAAAGCAGAATAGTAAGGACCTCTCAGTTTCCATATTTAAAAAATCTTGAGCCCCTAGTCACAAATAAGATCCTTAACGGAGGGGGGTGGGGAACTACATTAACAGAATTTTTATTAAGCTTTCTCATGCGGACCTGGGAACTATAAAAAAATAAAGCTTTTCGGTACGCTGCAGTTGAGCACAATCTGATTGTTTAAAATGTGTTACTTAATAAAATGCAGTGAAGATGTGAACAGCAGGTTCACAGCTCACACGTCACTTGTTACTCGAGTAACAAACGACATCTTTTGCAAGGATGCCCATTACAAGCCATCACAGCTCCGCGCGGTCAGTTCTCGTCCACCACGGCCGAGGAGACACCAGGAAAACCTCACATTCTCGCTTTCGCTATCCTTTCAAACGCAAAGCGAGACACTCGGGGAAGCTTCAACACTTTGTTTTCTAAGACAGGGTCTCACCTGCAACTCTTTGTCAACTGCAGTTATCCCTAATAATTTCAGGAGAACGCTCTTTCATTTTAACCATTCTGATCTGGGGGGGTGAGCTCCCATTTTTTTGTCCCCTCCAACCATCGCGCTTCGGATTCCTCCTCGGGGCCCAGGCCACGCATCTTCCCAGGTATTTCCATCACAAAGGCCGAGAACGCCCGGGCCTCAAAGGCACCGCAAGCCCGCGATTAACCAGGCAGGACCAGCGCGCCGACTTCTAAAAACGATCTGTGGGTCCGAAGTCAAAGGACCTGTTGCCAACGTGCCTGCACCTAAGTCTGAGGGGAGGAGGAAGAAGGCGCCGCGCCGAAACCCGTCGCCAACGCGAGCAGGAGGGCCCCGGAGACCAGGCGCGCGGGATACAAAGGGCCGTGAATGCGGCCTTCCATGAGGCCACCGTGCGCGGCCGGGGAGACAAGATGGAGCGGCGGGAGGAATCGGAGCCCGAGCGGCTTCCCCCCTGGAGCCGGCGGC
>NW_007253137.1:1431292-1448532 GCF_000164805.1 Carlito syrichta
ATTTCTTTGTCCCACTCGCGCATCCGGCCTGCCGGCGGGTCCCGCTTATTTCCATAGATCGTCTTTTCACAGGGCCTCTGGCGCTCTCCAACGTTTTAAAAAATATTTTCGAGCAGGATTGAGTCCCAGTCGCCCCCGGCTGTGACCCACTCATTCGCACACGCCTTACGGTCTTTTCTTCTCCAACTTGGTTCTCGTGTCCAGGCGTCTGGAGGTGGAAATTAGATGTCCGGGTTGCGATCCCTGGACGTTCTGCGAGCGCCGGGAGACCAAGAACAATGTCTTATTCCTGCATCCTCAAAGACCAGCAGCGTTTTATGTGCATCTTAAACGCTGGATCCCCGTCGGTGGTTATACTTGCATTCTATCTATGTTGCCGTCTCTATCTCTAGACGTCGCCAGAGGTTTCATCTCCCCTCCTCTCCTGTTGATTGCCCTTCTTCTACTTCTTCTTCTTCTTCTTTTTTTTTTCTTCCTGCTTAAATCTGCACTGGGTTTTTTTTTTTTTTTTTTTTTTGTGGCATAGTTCAGATGCTTCTAACTTGAATGCACCCATTTCAGAGCCCACCCAACAAGGTGGAGGTATCTTGAGACCTGGGGCTCCTCTCTCAGAATCATAGAATGTCCCAGAAGGAGGGGAACTGGACAAGGTGTCGTTAGATCCAAACATCTTATTTCACAGACCAGAGAACGGAGGCCTCATGGAACTTAAGTGCCAGGGGCCCATGGTCAATAACGGTGAGAGCCTTTTGCCACCAAGCCTTTATAAAAGGACGTCTCTGTAGTTTGAAACCTCCCCACTCTTTATTTCTTTTTCACTCATTAAAAAGACTACCACTGCCGGGCTCTGTGGCTCAGCCTGTAATCCCAGCACTTTGGGAGGCTGAGGTGAGTGGATTGCCTGAACCCAAGGGTTCGAGACCAGCCCGGGCAACTTAGCGAGACCTCGTCTCTACAATAAATCCCATATCAGTGGTAGTGCTCGCCTGTAGTTCCATCTACTTGGAAGGTTGAAGTGGAAGGATCGCGATAGCCCAGCAGGTCAACGCTGTAATAGCGGTGAGCGTGCCACTGCACTCTAGCCTGGGCGAGGGAGACAGACTCGGACTCACATAAACAAAAACAAAAAACCCTGCCATATTAGAAAAATTACCATGTTTCCTGAGATGAAAATTGGCCAGAAATTATTTATACAATGATAAGACAAGCAACAGCTGTACAGGTTGAGCATCCCTAACCCAAAAATACAAAATCCAAAACTTTTTGATCACTGACATGATGCCACACAAGTGGAAAATTTCACAAATGATCTCACGTGCCTGTTCACAGTCAAAATGAGGTAAAAGCTTTGTTTCATGCACAAAATTATTAAGTATATTGTATAAAATTATCTTTAAACTGTGTCTAGCCCTATGTGTAGCATAAATGAATTTTGTGTTTATACTCAGGTCCCGTCTCCAATATATCTCTATGTATATGCAAATATCCCCAAATCCAAAATTATTCAAAACCCCAAACTCTTCTGATCCAAAGCATTTTAGATAAAGGATATTCAACCTGTACTTGCTATGGTGGAAGAAACTTAGTTGCATTCAAACTTTGGTTCAGTCAAGCTTGATCATCTGGATACAAATTTCTAGTCAGACATTTTACCAGTTAGATGGCCTGAGTCAAGTTATCGACTCTCATCTTCAATCTAGGAATCTTTAAAATGGATAATAAAATCCACCTTAAAAAATAAAAAAAAAAATTAAACATTGAGGTAATAATATCTGGTTCATCAATGCTGACGACTGATAGTTAAATGAGATAATATGCAAACTGCCCTATCCTCTTTCTGCTTCTTGGAAAGACTGATTTGTCTTCTTTCATTGGGCATTCTAGAAGAAAAGTATCTCTCGAGTTAAAAAAGGGTGAGAGCATTTTTTTTAGATAGGTGGTGTGATAAGAAGAATAATGGCTCCATAGATGTTCTTGCCCTTATCCCTGGAACTTGTGAATATGTTACCTCATGTGGCAAAAGAGACTGTACAGATGTGATTAAGTAAAGGATCTTGAGATAGGGAGGTTATGCTTGATTACCTGGGGCATTCAAATTAATAACAAGGGTCCTTATAAGTGAAAGAGAGAGGCAAAAGAATCAGAGAAGATGCAAGGACAGAAGCAGTTTATATTCTTTCGGTACACTTGAAAATCATTCCTAGTCGGGCATGGTGTCTCATGCCTGTAATCCCAGCACTTTGGGAGGCGGAGGTGAGAGGATTGTCAGAGTCCAGGGGTTCGAGACCAGCCCAGGCAACTTGGCAAGACCTCCTCTCTACAATAAATTAAAAAAAAAAAAAATAGCCGGGCATGGTGGCACACACGTATAGTTCCAGCCACTTGGAAGACTGAGGCAGAAGGATTGCTTGAGCCCAGCGGACTGAGGCTGCAGTGGCCATGAGAGTGCCACTGCATTGCAGCCTGGGCAACAGAGTGAGATTGACTAAAAAAGAAAGAAAGAAAGAAAATCATTCTAAGTTTCTGATTTTACAATCCCCATTATAGATCTCAGCTCCACCAACCATGTCCTCAGGCAGATAGGGCTCCTGGTCAATTTGGACATCAACATGATTCCTTTTTTTTTTTTTTTTGAGTTGGAGTCTCACTCTGTTGCCCAAACTGGAGTGCAGTGGCTGCTCCGGGCCACCACAGCCTCAACCTGCTGGGCTCCGGCGATCCTTCCACCTCAGCCTTCCAAGTAGCCAGAATTACAGGCATGCGCTACCACGCCCGGCTAATTTTTTGATTTATTGTAGAGATGAGGTCTTGCTGCCCAGGTGGGTCTCGAACATGATTCTTGGTGGCGATTTTGTACGTGGGGATTACCTTCTGCACTGCAGTCTTTACCAGAGGAAAATCTTGCTTGCAATGGACAATCATCCGGGCTCCAACAACTGGTACAAACCCAGAAGGCCCAGTCCATTCAGCAGCACTTGGTACCTTGTATCTTTTACCACTTTGCTGAGTCGCTGTTTTGCTTCATTTAGTAAGTTTGTAATAAGGACTTTGAGGACTTTGATCCTTGCTTGATTCATCAAATCGGACATCCGAATTTTCTTCTGCTGCTTCGTCTGCTTTTCTTTCTTCTAGTATTCCATAATCTTTAGTCTTTGAGTTTACGCAAGCCAATCTTTCTCAGTGTTGAACTCTTTTACCTTTGCATTTATTTCTTCTGCTTTCTCATTGGCTTCTTGTTCAATAAAAGACATCATATGCTTAATCTGATTTTGCATGTCGGCATCACTGAGGGCCATGGTGAAAGCAATGCTAGGCCAATGGGCAATAGGCTCAAGTTTAGGTTTGAAGGGGGTGGTGGAAGGAATGGGGAAGAGGAAAAATGGCTCAGAACTCAATTTCCTTTACTTTAGCTCTATCTACTATTTTTCTTACTTTCTTTCACAATTTTTCATCCTTCTGTCTTCCCATGCTTAATTTTGGGTAGCTTTTACCTGATATATGTTCTGGATTACGAATTCTCTTTCCTATGGTGTTAAACCCATCTATTGATATATTAATTTTGTGTTTTTTGTAATTTTAGGTTCTACAATTTTATTTGACTCTTTTAAAAAATCTATTAGGTTCCATTTTCATAGCATCTAATTCTTTCTTTTTTTTTTTGAGTTGGAGTCTCACTCTGTCACCCAGACTGGAGTGCAGTGGCTGCTCCCGGCCACCGCAGCCTCGACCTGCTGGGCTCTGGCGATCCTTCCGCCTCGGCCTTCCAAGTAGCTGGAACTACAGGCGCGTGCTACCACACCCGGCTAATTTTTTTTATTTATTGTAGAGATGAGGTCTCACCAAGTTGCCCAGCCGGGTCTCGAACCCTCAGGCTCAGGCAATCCACTCACCTCAGTCTCCCAAAGCGTGGGAATACAGGGATAGCATCTAATTCTTTGCCAAAAGTGCTAGCCTTCGCTTTTATCACTTTGGATATAGTAGACATCATTTGTTTATGATGTAGCGTTTCTGATTATTCCAATGTCTGGAGTCCCATTAGAACTATTGTATATTCTGGCTGTGGCAATATATAATTAAGAAGCATAGGAAAGGGGCTGGAAAGGAGGTAAATCATGTTCTAAGGTTCTCTGTACATATACTACCTGTCCATAGTCCTCTCTCTCGAGATTTCAATTACCTTGAGGTTTCTGGGCTTGTTAGAAAGTAACATTCTTCACTTACCACAGCTGAGGAACCTCTGTAAAGGAGCTGTGTAGATAGATATAAGGCCAGTCTTTCCAAGGGGCTTTTATTGGCTCTACAAATTCAACCTCGTTACAAAAGAAAACAAATTCTTATTGAACTTATGCAAATAAATTAAGAATACTCATAAATAGTTTCTGAATTCTGAAAAAGTCAGGTAGAGAGAAAGAAATATGCCTCAAATTTTGTTTACAAGAGTATACTCTATTCAGTTGTTAAATTATAAATAACAGGAAAAAAATTTTCTTAATTCTGAAAACAAATGAAAAGAATCAGCAGAGTTGCAAACAAAAAAGTCACAAATTATTTCAGCCCTCTATTAGTTTAGTTCATGCAATTAACTCCTGTTCTGCTCAATATTAGGCCAACAAACCTGAACATATCAACTCTCTAATGAGAGTCCTTGAAAGTTTTCTCTCTAGTCCCACGGCACAATCTCCAATGTTATCAGAAATTTGCATTCAAGATTCCTTTTCGTGAACTCCCTAAAGAAGCAAATTTTGGACTATAACTGATTATAAACATCTTTTTGGATAGAATAGCAGTAAAAAAAATTAATTGTGGATGCTTAGGACAGTCATGATTAAAGACACAATTGACAAAAAATTTGGTTATTTCTGTGACATACAACTCAACATAAAAATCATTATTAATACTAAGACAAATAAGAATTTTAAGAATCTCATATAATTTTGAAATACATATTAGTAAAACATTTGTATAAATATAGCCCAAAGAAAGTTAAATATATTTCATATTTGACAATGTTTCCCATATAATTTTAACATACTAAATAAGCCTACTGTATCTTTTGTATTTCAGAGGATCTGATATCTTTTAAAAACTTAGTTTGAGATTAATAAAAAAAAAAAGACTGAATTTAGAATGTTAAATTTTGCTTTTGGAAATTTTCCCAAATATCAAATAGGTAAAACACTTGATAGCGCAAAATAAGATCACAGTTCACTATAAAATAGTTATTCATTTAACTAAAATGATAATTCAAAGATTTCAAAACAGCAAAAACCTTTGCTGTCTGATAGAGAGAAGACTCAGTTTCCCAAACAAGAAGACCTGATAAAGACAGCATGAGGCCAACGAAATACTTTGCGAGGTTAAGGCAGGAGGATTGCTTGAGCCCAGGAGTTCAAGACCAGCCTAGGCAATAGTGAACCTTCATCTCCACAAAAAATTAAAAAATTAGCTAGTCATGGAGGTCCTAGCCTATAATCCCAACTACTTGGGAGGCTGAGGCAGAATTGCTTGAGCCCAGGAAGTCAAGACAGTGGTGAGCCATGATCATGCCACTGCACTCTAGCCTGGGTGACAAAGTGAGATCCTGACTCAAAAGAAAAAAACAAAAAACATAAAAAGATTTTATTATCTCAAATTAATATTACACAAAAATTTTGTTCAGAAGATGAAACCAAATTTTACCTTTGTATTGTGTATTATTAATGTTAAAGTTAATTTTAATGACACCTTATAAACAAATGTGTCTATCTAATTTTAATCAATTTGGGTCATAAGGGTGAAGTTTCCATGAACCTTTTATAAATTTTTACAGTTTTTCTATTAAAGAGCAGATCAATGTTCCAAAAAAAATCCTGATATCCCAACACAGGGGCCCAGATGCCAGCCTTGTGTCAGTGTACTTTTGTTATTTAGTGTTTAATTTATAAACAAATCTGAACTAATTTTATCCTTCAAAATAGGCCCTTACAGTCATATGTGCCCCTCTCTTTCATCTTAGTCCCTGGGTCTAGAGGGATTAAATAGTTTTAATTTCTGGTCCTGTGTCTTACATAAGTTCATTCTGATTGTCCCTTTCTCCTGGGTCTGAAGATAAGTCCTTCACTGGTTAGCAGTCATCGGTGCCTTTTTCAGGTCCAGTAGTCAAAGTCCTGTGACTTAACACTTAGCACTTTGGAAAGCTGAGGCGAGAGGACTGCCTGAGCCCATGGTTTGAGACCAGGCTGGGCAACATGACAAGACTTTGTCTCTACAATAAATCAAAAAATTAGCTGGGTATGGTGATGCATACCTGTAGTTCCAGCTACTTGGAAGGCTGAGATGGAAGTATCACCAGAACCCAGCAGGTGGAGGCTGTGGTGGCTGTGAAGTGCCACTGCACTCCAGTCTGGGTGACAGAGTAAGACTGACTCAAAAAGAAAAGAACTGGAGGGAAAAAATTATAGGAACTAATGAAAAAACGTAAAGGCGAAAGTTATCAACACAGGCCTTTTCAGGGAAGAAAAAGCTGAAAATAAGACAAAACAAAGTTGCTCTTCTGAAATATCCTTTTTCATACAAAACAATTCTCTTTTCCTTATAACCTGCCTAGTCAAAAATATGTCTTCAAATTCATAACTTTTTTTGATGTCTCCCTCTCCTATTTACAGGTTCCTTTATTCCTTGTTTCATAAATAACATTTCCAAGTTCATAATTTGAGTCAACCTTTAGATAACTTCTGAATTAGACAAAATTAATATTTTTCTCTATAAGGATTTATCTTCTTTGGCACATTTTGTATACAGAATGATATATTTACTAAATTTACTAGAATTCTTATTCTTAGTAACCTTAAATTTTAGTAAAAAACCTAGGAAGGAAGATAACCTGAACTGTCTATCAGAGATTAACATTTTATAGGTGAGAACATTCCACAATTCTTTTTTTTTTTTTTTGAGTTGGAGTCTCACTCTGTCGCCCAGACTGGAGTGCAGTGGCTGCTCCCGGCCATCGCAGCCTCGACCTGCTGGGCTCCGGCGATTCTTCCGCCTTAGCCTTCCAAGGAGCTGGAATTACAGGCATGCACTACCACGCCCGGCTGATTTTTTGATTTATTATAGAGATGAGGTCTCGCTGCCCAGGTGGGTCTCGAACCCGCAGGCTCAGGCAATCCACTCACCTCAGCCTCCCAAAGGCGTGGGATTACAGGCTGAGCCACCGAGCCCGGCTCCACAATTCTTTAAAACATGTTTCCTCATATCATAACCCCCCCTTTTTTTTTTCTTTGAGTTGGAGTCTCACTCTGTCGCCCAGACTGGAGTGCAGTGACCGCTCCCGGCCACCGCAGCCTCGACCTGCTGGGCTCCGGCGATCCTTCCGCCTCAGTCTTCCGAGTAGCCGGAATTACAGGCATGCGCTACCACGCCCGGCTGATTTTTTGATTTATTGTAGAGATGAGGTTTCGCCAAGTTGCCCAGGCGGGTCCCGAACCCGCGGGCTCTGGCAATCCACTCACCTCAGCCTCCCAAAGTGCTGGGATTACAGACTGAGCCACAGAGCCCGGCTATAACCCTTTCTTAATTGGAAATGACCCAGACATCTAACGAGTATCCAAAATAATCTCAAGAGTTTTAAATTACACAAAAGGTTCACCTATAGCATTTACCTTATTTAAATTCCATTTATTTTTAGCAATTTATCTAGATTACTTAGGAGAATTGAGATATTAGATAAAGCTAGTCATTATTTCCTTGTTAGCTATTTTATAACCTGTGCATGTAGGAATTCACCTAAGTAAGAATCTCAAAGTTAAATACACAGGTATTTTCGCCACTAACTTCCACGATTTAGCTGTTTTTATTCAACTAACAACATTAAACTAGTCTCACTTACCAAAAATTCACACAAAGATCATTTTGTTCTTGGTTGGGTTTATAGTCTTGAAACCTTTTATGCCAAACTCTGACACCTTAAAATATGTAGCAGAGACAAATATAAAACCCAGACAATAATGTATGCTGACAATTGCAAAGATATTTCTATTCTTATTTTACCAATAATCTTTAAGTCAGTCTGTTTATTAAAGATTTAAGGTACATGAACATGAAAACTGCTTAGACTAGTTTATGATTGCTTCTAGTTTTAATTTTTATTGTTTATTTATTTACTTATTTATTTATTTATTTTGAGTCAGAGTCTTATTCTATCACCCACGCCGGCCTTGACCTGCTGAGCTCAGGTGTTCATTCTGCCTCAGCTTTCCAAGTAGCTGGAACCACAGGTGTGTGCTGCCATGCCTGGCTCATTTTTTATTTACTGTAGAGATGAGCTTTCACCAAGTTGCCCAGACTGGTATCGAATCCCTGGGATCAGGTCATCCTCTTGCCTCTGCCTCCCAAAATGCTGGGATTACAGGCCACTGGGCCCAGCTGTTTTTTATGTATAAGCCAGTTTGGTACCCTATTGACACAATGCCAATGTACATACACATTAACACACCTAAACCTGTAATCCTAGCACTTTGGGAGGTGGAGGTGAGAGGATTGCCTGAGCTCAAGGGTTCAACACCAGCTTGAGCAACATGGGAAGACCTCATCTCTAAAATAAATCATAAAATTAGCCAGGCGTGGTGGTGCACACTTGTAGTTCCAGCTACTTGGAAGGCTGAGGCAGAAGGATCGCCTGATCCCAGTCGAGGCTGTGTGGCCATGAGCATGCCACTGCACTCCAGCCTCGAGAACAGAGTGAGGCTCTGACTCAAAAAAAAAAGAAACCCCAAAGACCCATGGAGAGTCCAGACTTCAACTTGCCCAGACTCCAAAGAATGCTAGGGCCAAATAGCATTACAAAATAATATCATTTTCCTTTGTTCCATTGACGCATAACTCTATTCAGAACAATTTTTAAGAATGCACACAAGCAGGCTGCATTCTGGGATTGAATTCTGATTTCCCATGACTATATTGACACACACACATCATAAACACATACTTATCAAAATAGAAAATAAAATAAACTAAAAATAGAAAAACATAGGCATAGGATTTTTTTATGCATTATAGCCATACATTTGGACTCAAGATGGGGCTTGGCACGTAGAAACTTGTAGTCATATATAATGAGTCACACATGTGTTTAAAAAAATAAAAACATTGAAAAGCTATGTTATAGTTTGCTATAAGCTACTTTTCAGTGCTTGTATGACAATGTGTTTAAAAACAAACAGTTCTCACCAGAGCTTTAAAGTGTATTGTTTATTACCCGAGGTCTTATTTTGTACTTTTTAAAATGCATCTGTCCTTTCTTTTTTTTTTGCAGTTGGAGTCTCACTCTGTCACCCAGGCTGGAAAACAATAGTATGATCATGGTTCACTGAAGCCTGGATTTTCTGAGCTCAGGTGATCCTTCCATCTTGGCCTCTCGAGTACTGGGACTACAGGCATGCATCACCATGCCCAGGTAATTTTTTTTTTTTTTGTAGAGACAAGGTCTTGCTATGTTGCCCAGACTGGTCTTGGACTCCTGGCCTCAAACAACCCTTCTGCTTCAGCCTCCCCAAGTGCTGGGGTTACAGGCGTGAGCCACTGCACCTGACCTTGACAATTACGTTTCAACATGAGTTTTGGTGGGGTCATTGAAACCATAGTAAATACTACAACTATAATTATTTTTCAGAATAACTTTTAAATGAGACTTGGATCTCTCAGATTTCCCTCAAAATTCTTTTAAAATACAAGGAAGCCACTAGCAAACTATTAATTGAATGTCTAATTAGTAACTAATCTTTATATAATTAGCATATTTTCCCTGGGTAAGTCAAATTTGTGATTTAGTAAAGTTGAAGTTAATATGCTAGTTATATTCTCTATAGTATAGTCAGTCTTCTTAGAGAAGTCTATGCAGATAGGCATTTATTTACATTTTATAAGGCTTGAACACCTTATTAAACTTTTTAGTTGTTATAGACTTTTACAGTTGTTTCCTTGTTTTCTGATATAGCATGGGTCAAATCTGTGGGGTTTTTTTCCTGCTAAGTCCTAAGTAATACAATCCTCCAGTCCCAATATCATTTCCCCTAAATCTTTGCTTCCTTGACTCATAAGGACCAGTCAAGCTGGTGCAAGTTCTGTAGCAACACGGCTTATGGGGGAGAAGGTCCATTGCCTGAAGCTGTAATGTCACAGGAATTAAGGGAGCATGCCAAGCACAGAGTTATATAAAGAGGTGAGCTGAGTGAGCTGGAAAGGAGAATTCTAGATTTCCGACAGAGGGCAAGAGGCAGGGGCAGATAGAAGTTAGAGAGTTGTGCCAGAAATTTATTTTATTTTATTTTTTGAAAGCAGGATTTATTGAGAGGACAGAAAAGCTCCCACAGTGGGAGGAGACCTGAAGGGGTTGCCCTGTGCCAGAAATTTAAAAGTCAGGAATATAAAAATGTAGGAAAAAAATAGATTTGGTTGAAGAGTCCAGAGTGTGGGCCTGTCCAAATCATACCTGGTGGGAATTTGTTGCTGCCGGGCTTTACTGTGCTTACCTCCACGTGGCACAAGAAGGCATGTTGCAGAGTTGGGGCAGAGCTGACACCAACATGCCTCTCCTCAAGCCCCCAACTCACCTTCTTTGGGTTTGGTAGTATCACAGCTTCCCTGTGTTAACTAATAGAACACTCTCGTATTAGTTTTCTATTACGGATATAACAAATTACCACAAATCTAATGGCTTAACACAAGTCAAACATTTTTTTTTTTTTAAGATGGGGTCTTGTTCTGTTGCCCAGGCTGGAGTGCGATGGCTTGATCCTAGTCCACTGCAACCTTGAACTCCTGGACTCAAGCGATCCTCCTACTTCAGCCTCCTGAGTAGCAGGGACTACAAGCGCATGCCACGATACCTGGCTAGTTTCCCTCCCTCCCTCCCTCCCTTCCCTCCTTCCTTCTTTCCTTTCTTTCGACATGGGGTCTCACTATATTGCCCAGGCTGGTCTTGAACTACTGGCCTCAAGCAATCCTCTTGCCTTGACCTCCCAAAGCACTGGGATTACAGGAATGAGCCACTGTGCCTGGTCTGTGATGCAAAATTATTATTTTGTAGTTCTGAAGGTCAGAAATCTGAAATAGATCTCACTGGCCTGTAATCAAAGTGTTGTCAGGACTGTGTTCCTCCCCGGAGGCTTTAGAAGGGAATATTTTCTTCATGTCTTTTCCATTAAAAAATATCAATCTTCAGACTTACAGACCGTCTAAAGGAAACCTTTGACTGTGTGGTTACTTGCACACGGGCCCTCAAACCAGTACCACAAATTCTCATTTAAAAGCTAAGCAACCCCAAGTGGGGCATATTCTACAAAACCTAGAGAAGAATGGAGAAGAATGGAGAAGAAGAACGTCCCTTAAGACAAAACTTGGGGCCAGGAAGAGGACGAGACAAGGATTTAGGAGAGAAGTGAGCTTCTCACCCACCCCTCAAAGGGCAGGAGGAATAGCAACTGCCTGGTGAGAGAATATAGGAACTTCCTTCCCTACCAGGGCAGGGAGTCTTTGTGATTATTGCTCTGTGGGATTTGATGGTTGCTATGGACCAGAGACTGCTGTGTTTCCCACTCTTCTCTTTTTCAAATAGATTTTTTAAAAATAGAAGCTATCACATTCCTGTTCTACAATGTATAAAAAGGAGACTGGAGGCAGGCAACATATCCTTTAATCTATAGGTTGCCAAACCATGAGGAATCATATGTGGACAGTATAAAGTGGACTGAGAATTAACCAGAGACTGTGAACTTTGAGCTGGGTGCAGGACTGAATGGGAATTGGGCAGTTTCTGCCCACAGAGAGCAAATTAATGTGAAAAGAAGGTTACACATGGATATTTGGGTGACTAGAAGGGCAGAATAGATCAGAGACTGCTAGTTTTCCCTTGATAACTCTTCTCTTCTTTCTTAGTATTAAAAGTCTTTAGTTTGGCATGTGTCTACCCAGAAAGACAACATATCTTCCAACCTTGCTTGCACTGGAATCTGAATGGAAGTGGTGTTTGCGACTTCTAGGTTGTGCTCTTTTAAAAAGTGGCATGAACAGATACATGAAAAAATGCTCAGCCTCACTAGTCATCAAAGAAATATAAATTAAAACTATACTAAGATACCATGTAACTCTCAGTCAAGATGGCCATCATCAGTAGCTCAAAAAACAATAGATGCTGGGGAGGATGTGGGGAAATTCAAATCACTCTACGAAAAAGATATCTGCACATGCATGTTTATTGGAGCATCATTCACAATGGCAAAAACATGGAACCAACCATGCTGCCCATCAAAAGAGGACTGGATAAAAAAATGTGGTATTTATACATAATGAAATATTATGCAGCCATAAGGCAAGACTAAATTATGAACTTTGCAGTAACCTTCTTTTTCTCCCCCCCCCCCAGTTATTTCAATAGCTTTGGGGGTACAAATAGTTTTTGGTTACATGGATGCATTGTGTAGTGGCAAATAAGTCTGGGCTTTAAATGTACCCACCCCCCACTTGCGTACATTGTACCGGATAGGTGATTTTTCCTCCCTCCACCCCTGAATTTCCAGTGTTCATTATACCATTCTCCATGCCTCTGCAGATCCTTAGTATAGCTCCTACTTATCATGCAGTGTTTGGTTTTCTGTTTCTGTGTTCACTTAGGGTGATGTTCTCCAATTCCAACCAAGTTGCTGCAAAAGACATTATTTCATTCTTTTTTATGGCCAAATTGTATTACATGGTATATAGACCACATTTTCATTATCTACTGATCCACTGATGGACACTGGGTTGATTGCACCTCTTTGCAATTGTGAATTGTGCTGTGATGAACATGAAAGCACAGTTGTCTTTTTTGTATAACAAGCTCTATTTCTTTAGGTAGATACCTAACAGTGGGATTGCTGAATCAAATGGTAGATCTTTTTTTTAGTTATTTGAGAAATCTCTATACCAATTTCCATAGATGTTGAACTAATAATTTATACTCCCACCCATGGTGTATAAGCATTCCTTCTTTACTGCATCCACACCAGTATCTATTGTTTTTTGATTTTTTTCATAATGACCATTCTGACTGGTGTAAGGTGGTATCCCATTGTGGTTTTAATTTGCATTTCCCTGACAACAAGTGATGTTGAGCATGTTTTTCATATGTTTGTTGGCCATTTGTATATCTTCTTTTGAGAGATGTCTATTCATGTCACTTGTTTTAAATGGAGTTGTTTGATTTTTTTTTCTTCCTGATTTGTTTGTTCTTTGTAGATTCTGTATACTAGTTCTTTGTCACAGTATAGTTTGTGAATATCTTCTCCCATTCTGTAGCTTGCCTATTTGCTCTGTTGATTATTTCTTTTGCTGTGCAGAAGCTTTTTAGTTTAATTAAGTCCCACTTATTTATTTTTGTTTTTTGTTGCATTTGCTTTTGGAGTTATAGCCATAAATTTTTTCCTAGGCCAATGTCCAGAAGAGTTTTTCCCAGGTTTTCTTCTAGGATTTTTATGGTTTCAGGTCTGACATTTAAGTCTTTAATCCATCTTGAGTTAATTTTTGTATATGGTGAAAGGGATCAAGTTTCATTTTTCTGCATGTAGCTATCCAATTTTTCCAGCACCATTTGTTGAATAGGGTGTCCTTTCCCCTTCTGTATATTTTTGTCTGCCTTGTCAAAGATCAATTGGTTGTAGGTATTTGGGTTTATTTCCGGGTTCTCTATTCTTTTCCATTGGTCAATGTGTCTGGTCTTGTACCAAGTACCATGCTGTTTTGATTACTACATCCTTGTATAATTTGAAGTAAGGTAATGTGATGCCTCCAGCTTTGTTCTTTTTGCTTAAGATTGCTTTGGCTAGCATGGCTCTTTTTTGTTCTATATAGATTTTAGGGTTTTTTTTTATTTTTACATTTGTGCATTTATGAAAATTATATATGTGTATAACACATAGTTTAAAAATGTTTTTTAAAAGTCAAGTTTTAAAGTCTAATTTAGTCTAATTTATAATGTTTCGTATCAGTAAAAAATATTAAATAAAAAATCCACACATTTTTGCTTCATGTAAAAAGTAAATTAGAGAGAGAGAGAGAGAGAGAGAGGAGATTCACCTCCCGAGGGTAGGGAAGGGGGCCACATGGCAACGGCCATAGCTCAAAGAGCACACGGGCACACCAGAGTCTGGTAAGACAATGGCCTCATGTTTAGAATTTTTAAATGGCATCTATAACATATAGTAAAATAATAGTTTTTGAATCCTTGGTTGATTTACAAATGTATAAGTACTAGAGTATTCATAATTACATACTCATAGTTGCTTTGCTCTAATAACTGATTTATTTCTATTCAGGCTAAGAGAATCATTGACACACACAACTTAAACTGAACAGGATGCTAATACAAAATATAATGGCAGAGGCTTGGCAAAAACCCCAACATGCATAAAAATTAATGTTAAAATAGCTAGGTCTTGCCATCTGTCTATCCACATTTCCCTTCCCCAACCAGTCTGCCAATAGGTATGTGTGTATATATACTGAAAAAAATATTAGGTAGAAAGTTTACTCTTAATATTATATTGTAAAATAAACTGAGTTTGAAAATAAGTTAGATACTTTAACTATTATAACATAAATTAATTTTATCTCTAATTGAGTTCACTCTCTTCATTAATAGCATTTGCTCTTATTTTTCATACTTACAAATTCTGTAAATGCCATATTATTTCCTGACTTTAGTTCTTAGATATTCATTTTCTTTTGCTAGGAGTGTTTTCTGGTGCACCTTTTTCTCTCATTTCTACTCTACTCTCTTCTTTAACATCTACTAATCCTTTCAGAACTGGGATAAGTTAGGATGTCACTTATTTCTAAAAGCTCTCCTTTCCACTGTGGTCTGAGAAGGTGCATGGCAGGATTTCAATCTTGTAAAATTTGTTTATGCTTGATTTATGGCCGAGGATGTGGTCGATCATAGAGTATGTTCCATGTGGTGGTGAGTAGAACGTATATTCTGTGGTTGTTGGGTGGAGTGTTCTGTAGGTATCAATTAAGTCCATTTGGTCAAGCAAGCATCACGTTGAGGTTCTGGATCTCCTTGTTGATTTTTTGTCTTGATAATCTGTCTAGGTTTGTGAGTGGGGTATTTAAGTCCCCAGTCATGATAGTGTTAGAGTCTGTATCTTTTTAAAGTTTACCTAGAAGCTGCTTTATGAAAGTTGGTGCTCCTGTGTTGGGTGCATATATGTTTAGAATGGGTATATCTTGATGGATTGAACCTTTTATCATTATGTAGTGACTTTCTGTATCTTTTTAAATTTTGTATAGCTTAAAGGGTATTTTGTTTGATATTAAGATTATGACTCCTGTTTTCTTTTGTGTTTTGTTCACCTGAAATTTTGTTTCCCATCCTCTTACTTTGAGTCTGTGAGTGTCCTTTCTGGTGAGATGAGTCTCTTGGAGACTCAAGCTCTGATATTCTTTCTTCTGCTTGGCTAATTCTGCTTTCCGTGCTTATCAGTTTGTTATTTATTTCATTCACTGTATTATTTATTGCTGTTATCCTTAATTCCTTTCTCTCCTCTCTATTAATGTCTTGATATCTGGGTTTGTGGCTTGAGACCAGTCACTCTGGGGATTCTTCATTGTTTGCATTCCAAAGACTATATTCTCAGTGGCTGACCACCTAGGGATCTGTGTGAAACCCATTTTCTTCTTTTGTTTTTTCTTCATTTGTGTAGATTTTCCTCCCTCCTTTTTCCCCCCCTTTTCTTTATTTCTGATGTTCAGGGATGAGAGGGTAACTTTTACTTCTGTTTGCTCAATGTCCTAATCTTTCTTATGTGGATCCTCTGGCTTTGTTCAATTCTGAAGCTGGACTGTGGGTAGAGGGCTGTACTTTTTATAGTTTTGAGATTTAATTGAGGGGGGTGCTGTGATTCAGAAACTATCTGCAGATCCCAGTATCTGCTGGCAGGTATGTGGGCTCCCTGGAACCCACTTCCCACTGCCTTATAATCTGACCATGCAGTAGGGATATAGTTTTGTCCCCCAAAAGCAAAATGAGGTAAGAAAAAGGAAAAGAATGGAAAAAGGAAGGAGGGCGATGAGAGGAAGGTGGAGTGAGAGACGAATAAGAGGGAAAACAGACAGGTATAACAACTAACAAATGAAAAGAGACACAAACAAAGAAAAGATTAAAAAAAAAAAAAACTAAAGCATATACACAATCATACAAATATAGAAACCAACAAAAAACCTCTACTGATGTACTCTCCCTCAAATACCAGTACACAAACAGAAGACCTAAAAAAAAAAGCAATAAAATAACAGAAACAAAGTACGAAAATGTAATTAAAAACAGAAAGAGAGAAAAAAAAACACTAAAACTAAAACAAAAACCAAACAAACAGATGAACAAAAAAACAAAACTTGCTCTGAGGTCATTCCTGTAAGTCCAACTTCCTTTCAGCTCTCCTCTCCAGCCCCTGATTTTTTTTTTTTTAATTATGTAAAAAATGACATTGGAAATTTGGTAGGGATTGCATTGAATCTGTAGCTTACCTTGGGTAGTATGGTCATTTAACAATGTTGATACTTCCAACCCATGAGCACAAGATGTTTCTCCATTTGTTTGTATCCTCTACAATTGCTTTCATTGATGTTTTTAGTTCTCCTTGTAGAGCTCCTTCACCTCCTTGGTTAAATATATTCCTAGGCATTTTAGCTTTTTGGCTGCTATTATAAATGGAATTGAGTTCTTGATTTGATTCTCAGCATGGTTGCTATTGGTGCATAGTAGTGCTATTGATTTGTGTGTGTTGATTTTATATCCTGAAATTTTACTAAATTTATTTATCAAGTCCAGGAGTCTTTTGAGGAATCTTTAGGATTATCTAGGTAAAAGATCATTTTGTCAGCATACAAAGATAGTTTAACTTCTTCTTTTCTGATTTGAATACACTTTATTTCTTTCTCTTGACTGGCTGCTCTGGGTAAGACTTCTATTAATATGTTGAATAGGAGTCATGAAAGTGGGCAAGTGCCTTACTCCAGTTCTGAGGGAGAATGTGTTCAACTTTTCTCTGTTCAGAGTGACATTGCCTATGGGTTTGCCATATATTGCCTTTATTTTTTTGAGGAATGTTTATTCCATATCTGTTTGGTGCAGGTTTTACCATTAAGGGATGCTGGATTTTTATCAAAATTTTCTGTGTCTATTGAAATGATCACATGATTTTTTTTTTTTTTTTTTTTTTTGGTTG
>NW_007253137.1:1448621-1455944 GCF_000164805.1 Carlito syrichta
ATTTATTGTAGAGATGAGGTCTCACTAAGTTGCCCAGGTTGGTCTTGAACCCATGGGCTCAGGCAATCCTCTCACCTCAGCCTCCCAAAGTGCTGGGATTATAGATGGATCATATGATTTTTGAAAAAAATTCTTTTTTTGAGGTGGATCACATTTATTGAGGCATATATTGAACCATCCTTGCACTCCTTGGGATAAGTCCACCAATTGATCGTGGTGGATTTTTTTTTATGTGCTGTTGAATTTGGTTTGCTAGTCTTTTAATGAGGATTTTTGCACCTATGTTCATCAGGACTGTGTTTTCCTATGTTTGTGTGTTTTTCCTGGCTTTGGTATGAGGGTGATACTGACTTTGTAGACTGCATTAGGGAAAATTCTATCCTCTTCAATTTTATGGAATCACTTAAGTAAAATTAGCACCAGTTCTTTGAAAGTCTGGAATAATTTGGCTTTGAGTCTATCAGTTCCTGAGCATTTTTGTTGGGAGACTTAATTACCGTTTCAATCTTGCTATTCATTCTTGGTCTGTTTAGGGTTTATATTTCCTCCTAATTCAAGGTTTGGGGGTTGTATGTTCCCAAGAATTTATTCATTTTCTCAGGATTGCCTATTTTGTTTGCATAAAGGTGTTCACAATAATCTTGGATAATCTTTTGTATTTTCATGGTATCAATTATAATGTCACCATTTTTATTTCTGATTGAGCTAATTTGAATCTTCTCTCTTTGTTGGTTAATTAATCTAACTAGTGGTCAAAATAACTAAATTTTTGTTTTATTGATCCTATGTATTGTTTTCTTTGGTTGCAATTTTATTCAGTTCTGCTCTGATCTTTAATATTTATTTTCTTCTGGTAGCTTTGGGTTTGGTTTATTTGTGTTTTTTTAGTTTCTTGAGGTGTGATGTTAGGTTGTCAATATGTGATCTTTCAGCCTTATTGATGTAGGCCTTAAGTGTTATAAATTTTCCTCTGACCACAGTTTTGACTGTTCCAGAGGTTTTGTTAACTTGTTTCATTGTTGTCATCCATTTCAAGGAAATTTTAAATTTCCATCTTGATTTCATTATTGACTCAAAGATCATTCAGGAGCAGATTGTTTAAATTCCATATTTTTCCCTAGTTTTGCAAGTTCTTCTTTGAGTTAATTTTTAGTTTTATTCCACTGTAGTCTGAGATGAAATAATTTCAATTTTTTAAATTTATTGAGACTTGATTCATGGCCTAGCATATGGTCTACCTTGGAGCATGTTTTATGCACTGATGAGAAAAATGTATATTCTGTAGTTTGGGGGTGGAATGTTCTATAGATGTCTGTTAGGTCCATTTGCTTTAGAGTCCAGTTTACCGTCTATGTTTCTTTGTTGATTTTCTGCCTTGGTGATCTGTCTATTATTCAATGGAGTGTTAAATTCTCCCATTATTATTGTATTGCTGTCTATCTCTTTTCTTAGGTCTAATAGACTATGTTTTATAAAGCTTAGCCCTGGTGTTAGGTGCATATATATTTAAAATTGTTATATCTTCTTGTTGAATTGATCCCTTCATCATCACATAATAATGATATTTATCTTTTTTACTGTTGTTAATTTAAAGTCTGTTTTATCTGATATGAGAATGGCTACTTCTGCTTATTTTTGGTTTCCTTCATATGGAATATTTTTTCCCACCCTTTTACCTTAAGTCTATAGTAGTATTTATGTGTTAAGTGGGTCTTTTAAAGGAAGCCAATATTTGGATTGCATTTTTTCAAATTCATTCTGCCAACCTATATCTTTTAAGTGGGACATTGAGACCATTTACATTCAGAATAAATAATATGTAAGTTACTATTCCATTCATTGTGCTGGTTTTTACCTGGTTGCTTTATATATTTTTTCCCTATTGTGTATGTGTTCTATAAGCCTTGTGTGCTTTATGATTCCCAGTGTTTTCCTATTGGTGTACTTTGACCTTTTGTTTCAATATTTAGAACTCCTTTGAGTATTTCTTGTAGAGTTGGTATAGTGGTGACAAATTCCTTCAGTGTTTCTTTGTCTGAGAAAGACTTTATTTCTCCTTCACTCATAAAACTTCACTTTGTGGGATGCAAAATCCTTGGATGACTGTTACTGTTTCTGAGGAGATTGAAGATAGGGCGCCAATCCATTCTGACTTGTAGGATTTCTCCTGAGAAGTCTGCTATTAGTGGACGGGTTTACCTTTGTAAGTTATTTGATGCTTTTATCTCACTGCTCTTAATATTCTTTCCTTCACATTGACTTTGCATAACCTGATGATTATATGCCTTGGGGATGACCTTTTTGCAATGAATCTTCAAAGAGTTCTTTGGGTTTTTTTATATCAGGATATTTAAATCTCTAGCAAGACCAGAGAAGTTTTCAAATAAAATTTTCAAACCTGTTATTTTCTCTTCTTTCTTGGGAACACCTATGATTCTAAATAGTTTTTTTATTTCTTTATGTTGGTTTTCAACTTTCTTCTGAATCTCGCTGAGCAATTTTTTAATCAACCATTTGAATTCTATCTCTGGAATTTCAAAGATTTCGTTTTGGTTAGGGTCCACTGCTGAAGTGTTAGTGTGGTCTTTGGGGGGTGTTGAAGAATTCTGTTTTTTCATATTGTCAGAATTATTTTTCTGTTTTCTTCTTATTACAGTAGACTATTTCTTCTTATTTGAGGTTAACAGGTGACTGATGTAGGCACCATAGGGGTCCCTTTGTTATATATAGCCTTGGTGTGGTAAGTTTCTCAGTTGCCAGCTATGGTAGTGCTGTGCTGGGTACCTGCACAGACTTAAGACATCCTGAGTGACCAGGGTGGCTTAGATAGTGGTGTTAGCTGGGATCTGGGATCATACCTTCTCCAAAGCTGAGATATTATATCAGATGTAATGTGCTGCATTAGTTGATTTCCAGGCAAGAGGTGGTGCTTGCAAAAGTCAGCTAGTTGTGATGGTAACTGTGGGCTTTCTGCTTGACCTGTGTTGCTCCAAGGAAATTCCCAGTCACCTCATGACAGGTATACTCTCACATCTCAATAATCAGCCTGAACATGAATGGACTAAATGCACCACTGAAAAGATGTAGAATGGAAAACTGAATTTAAGAAAAAAAACACAACCCCACAATTTGCTGCCTTGAGGAAACACATCTCGATACAATGGACTCTCACAGACAAAAGTTCAAGGATGGAACTAAGTTTCAGGAGAACAGAACACAAAAGAAGGAAGGAGTTGTGATCTTAATATCAGACAAAACAACCTTTAAACTATCAAAAATTTAAAAAGATACAAAAGGACACTACATAATGATAAGAGGCTCCATCCGTCAACAAGAAATATACATCCTAAACATATATGTAACATAGGAGCACCAGCATTTATAAAACAGCTACTAATTAGGCTGGGCTCGGTGGTGGAGGCTGTAATCCCAGCACTTTGGGAGGCTGAGGTGAATGGACTGCCTGAGCCCATAGGTTCGAGACCAGCCCGGGCAACTTGGCAAGACCTTGTCTCTATAATAAATCAAAAATTAGCCAGGCATGGAAATGCATGCCTGTAGTTCCAGCTACTTGAAATGCTGAGGCAGAATGATGGCCAGAACCCAGCAGGTCGATGCTGGGATGGCCATGAACATGTCTGCCACTGCACTCTAGCCTGGGCAAAGGAGTGAGACTCCAACTCAAATAAACAAACAAACAAAAAACAGCTACTAAGTAAACTAAAAAAGATATTGACTCTAACACTATCATACTTGGGGACTTAAATACCCAGAAAGATCATCGAGGCAAAAAATCAATAAGAAGATCTGTAACTTTAATTTGACACTTAACCAAATGGACTTAATAAATACCTACAGAACACTCCACTCAACAATCATAGAAAATACATTCTACTCATCACCTCATGGAACGTACTCTAAGAGTAACCATATCCTCACCCATAAATCAAGCATAAATCTTTCATAAGAATGAAGTATTGCCATGCACCTTCTCAGACCACAGTGGAATAAAAATAAATATAAATATAAAAAAAATCAACACCAACAAAATTTCCCCAAAACCCACAAAAACATGGACACTAAAAAGCATGATGCTGAACAACTCCTGGGTCAATACAGAAATCCAAACAGTAATTAAAAAGTCCCAAAAAACAAATGAAAACTAAGAAGCATTTTACCAAAACCTCTGGGATGCCATGAAAACAGTACTCAGAGGGGAATTCATATCTCTATGAACACACATCAAGATAATGGAAAGATCACAAATTAACAGTCTAACAAATCACCTAAGGGAGCTGGAAAAACAAGACCACCAAAACCCTAACTTCAGCAGAAGAATCCAGATCACCAAAGTAAAAGTCCAAATACAGGACATAGAAGACAAAAATATTATAGAAAAAAATCAATGAAACAAAAAGCTGATTCTTTGAAAGGATAAACAAGATTGCTGGACCCTTAGGCAGATTGACCAAGAAAAAAAGAGAAAAGCCCATATAAACACAATCAGAAATGCAAAAGATCAAACAACTGACCCTGAAGAAATACAAAAGATTATCAGAGATTATTATGTACACTTGTATGGAAACAAACTTGAACACCTAAATGAAATGGAGAACTTTCTGACATAACACTACCTCCCAAAGTTAAAACAAGAAGAAATTGAGACCCTAAACAGACCAATAACAACCCAGGAAATTGACTTTGTCATTAGAAAACTACCTACAAATAAAGCATAGACAGATGACTTTCCAGCAGAATTCTACAAAACATATAAGGAGGAGCTGATACCAATCCCACTGAAAGTATTCCAGGTAATCAAGAAAGACAGAATTCTCCCCAAATCATTTTATGAAGCTAATATCACATTGATACCCAAACCGGATAAAGATCCAACAAAGAAAGAAAACTATAGGCTAATATTTCTGATGAATGTAGATGCAAAAATTCTCAGTAAGATTCTAGCAAATTGGATCCAACAACACATCTCAAAAATCATCCACCATCACCAAGTAGGCTTCATCCTGGGGATGCAGAACTGGTTCAATATTTGCAAGACCATAAATGTAATTAAATACATCAACAGATATGAAAACAAGAACCACATGATTATATCATTAGATGCAGAAAAAGCTTTTGATAAAATATAGCGTCCCTTCTTGATGAAAACCCTTGAACACCTAGGTATAGGTGAACATACTTCAAAATAGTAAGAGTTGTCTATGATAAACCCACAACATATTGCTAAGCAGACAGAAATTGGAACAATTTCCCCTGAAAACCAGAACAAGATAAGGTTGTCCACTCTCACCCCTCCTGTTCAACATCGTGTTGGAAGTCCTAGCTAAAGCAATCAGACAAGAGAAGGAAATCAAGGGTATCCAAATAGGAAAAAGGAAGTTAATTATCCCTCTTTGCAGACAACATGAGCCTATACCTTGAAAACCCAAGTGAATCTGTCAAAACCCTCCTTGCACTGATAAAGGACTTTGGCAAAGTCTCAGGGTATAAAATAAATGTGCAAAAGACAGTTGCACCGGACTCGGTGACTCAGCCTGTAATCCCACACTTTGGGAGGCTGAGGTGAGTGGATTGCCTGAGCCCGCGGATTCAAGACCCGCCTGGGCAACTTGGCAAGCCCTCATCTCTACAATAAATCAAAAAATAAGCCAGGCATGGTAGCGTGTGCCTGTAGTTCTGGCTACTTGGAAGGCTGAGATGGAAGGATCGTCTGAGACCAGCAAGTCGAGGCTGCGGTGACTGGGAGCATGCCACTGCACTCCAGTTTGGGCGACAGAGTAAGACTCCAACTCAAAAAAAAAAAAAAAAAAAAAGGACAGTTGCATTCCTATACATCAACACTAAATGAGACAGAGAACCAAAAAACACAATCCCATTCACAATCTCCACACAAAAAAATGAAATACCTTGGCATCTTCCCAACCCCGGAAATGAAAGACCTTTAAAATGAAAACTACAAAACACTGCTCAAAGAAATCAAAGATGACACATATGGAAAAATATTCCATGCTCATTGATTGGAAGAATTAGCATTGTTAAGATGTCCATCCTATCAAAGGAAATCTACCAATTTAATGCAATACCTATTAAATTACCAATATCATTCTTCTCAGACCTGGAAATGACAATACAGAAATTGATATGGCAACATAAAAGACCATGAATAGCCAAAACAATCCTTAGCAAAAGATGCAAAGTGGGAGATATCACACTTTCAGACTTCAGGTTCTAATATAAAGCTACAATAATCCAAACAAGTCTGGTATTGGTGCAAGAACAGGCATATAGACCAATGGAACAGGATAGACATTCTGGAAGCAAAACCTCAATTTCTCAACCAACTCATCTTCGACAAAGCCTCAACAACCAATGGGGAGAAGAAAACCTATTCAGTAAATGGTACTGGGAAAACTGGCTGACCACATGCAGGAGACTAAAACAGGACCCCAACCTATCACCATACACAAAAATCAACTCTAATGGATCAAAGATCTAAACATAAAATCTCAAATGTTAAGAATCTCAAAGGTTGGGCTTGGTGGTTCAACCTGTAATCCCAGCACTTTGGGAGGCCGAAGCGAGTAGATTGCCTGAGCTTGCAGGTTTGAGACCAGCCTGGGCAACTTGATGAGACCTCGTCTCTAACAAATAAAAAATTAGCCAGGTGTGGTAGTACGCACCTGTAGTTCAGGCTACTTGGAAGGCTGAAGTGGGAGGATCGCGGGAGCCCCAGCATGCCGATGCTGGGGTGGCCATGAATGTGACACTGCACTCCAGCCTGGGTGATGGAGTGAGACTCCAACTAAAAAAAAAAAAAAAAAATCTTAGAAAACTCAGGAGATACCCCTGTGGAAATTGGAACAGGCAAACAATTCCTGATCAAAACCCCAAATGCCCAAGTCATAAGAGATAAGATAGATAAATAGGAACTCATCAAATTGAAAAGCTTCTACAAACCATCAAGAGAGCAGGGAGACGTCCACAGAATGGGAAAAAATATTTGACAACTATATATCTGACAAAAGCCTAACATCTAGGATACACAAGAAACTCAAGCCGGGCTCGGTGGCTCAGCCTGTAATCCCGCGCCCTTTGGGAGGCTGAGGTGAGTGGATTGCCTGAGCCCGCGGGTTCGAGACCCGCCTGGGCAGGCGAGACCTCATCTCTACAATAAAATCAAAAAATTAGCCAGGTGTGGTAGCACACACCTGTAATTCTGGCTACTCGGAAGGCTGAAGCGGAAGGATCACCGGAGCCCAGCAGGTCAAGGCTGCGGTGGCCGGGAGCAGCCACTGCACTCCAGGA
>NW_007253137.1:1456312-1466301 GCF_000164805.1 Carlito syrichta
TTTGGGAGGCGGAGGCAAGAGGATTGCCTGAGCTCAGGGGTTTGAGACCAGCCTGGGCAACTTGGCAAGACCTCCTCTCTACAATAAATCAAAAAATTAGGTGGGCGTGGTGGCATGCACCTGCAGTTCCAGCTACTTGGAAGGCTGAGGTGGAAGGATCTTCGGAGCCCAGTAGGTCAAGGCTGCGGTGGCCATGAGCATGCCATTGCATGCTCCAGCCTGGGCAACAGAGTGAGACTCCAACTCAAAAAAAAGGGGGGCGGGCAAAAGATGTGAATAGGCACTTCTCAGAAGAAGACATACAAGCAGCCAACAAATGCTCAGTCTCACAAATCATGAAAGAAATGCAAATTAAAACTACACTGAGATACCACTTAACTCTGGTCAGGATGGCCATCATCAATAATTCAAAAGACAACAGATGCTAGAGAGGATATGGGGAAAAGCGAACACTTCTATACTGTTGGTGGGAGCATAAACTAGTATGACCTCTGTGGAAAATCGTGTGGTTATTTCTGAAAGAATTAAAAATTGACCTTCCATACAACTTAGCAGTCCCTACTGGGATATACTTAGAGGAAATCAAATCACTCTATAAAAAAGATACCTGCACATGCATGTTTATTGCAGCATTATTCACAATAGCAAAAATATGGAACCAACCATGCTGCCCATCGAAAGTGGACTGGATAAAGAAAATGTGGTACATATACACAATGGAATACTACACAGCCATAAATAAAAACAAAATTATGGACTTCGCAGCAACTTGGATGGATTTAGAGTTTACAATACTCTGATTTGATCACAGAAACAAAGATCTGAGTATTACATGTACTCACTCATAAGCAGACCCAGAACATTTATCATACTACTATAAGAAAGGTATTGGTAGCTGGGCTTGGTGGCTCAGTCTGTAATCCCAGCACTTTGGGAGGCTGAGGTGAGTGGACTGCCTGAGCCCACGGGTTCAAGACCAGCCTAGGCAACTTGGTGAGACCTCATCTCTACAATAAATCGAAAATTAGCTGAGTGGAGTAGCACGTGTCTGTAATTCCGGCTACTTGGAAGACTAAGGTGGAAGGATCGCAGGAGCCCAGCAGGTCGATGCTGGGGTGGCCATGAGTGTGCCCCTGCACTCCAGCCTGGGGCTACAGAGTGAGACTCCAACTGAAAAAAAAAGAGAAAGGGATTGGCAGTAGTGGGACACTGCCAAGGGGGAGCACATAACATCAATAAGGGTACCCAAACTTTACCTGCACAATGACCACTTATGTACCTAACCCTGAACTGTATCTCACATCTTTAAAATAAAAAAATAATTTTTTTTTAAAAAGGAAGTACCAGCCAACCTAGGGTCTGGGATTCGAAAAGGAAAGAAAGAAAGAAAGAAAGAAAGAAAGAAAGAAAGAAAGAAAGAAAGAAAGAAAGAAAGAAAGAAAGAAAGAAAAGAAAGAAAGACCAACTCTATAATTCATTTAAGTTTTTATTTTATTTTTTGTAAGGACAGGGTCTCACTATGTTGCCCAGGCTGGTCTTGAACTCCTGTCCTCAAGCAATCCTTCTACTTTACCTCCCAAAGTACTGGAAATACAGGTGTGAGCCCATCTTTTTTTTAAGTTGTACTCATTTAACTCCAAGAAGAATGTGAGGCAGCAGGGCAGAGTATTTCTTAGAGTTCCAAACTCCCAGGGCTTCAGCTCCAGCAGCCTCACAGGTGGATGTCCTGAGACGATGCTCCTCAAGTCCTTCTTCTTCGGAAGGTCTCTGAAGGTGGTTTGGGAAGACCAGGATCCTCGTTTCCAAGGCCCCTTGGGGTGGGGTGGCCAATACTCTTCATTGCTTACTCAATAATTCCTTTAAACCCCCAGTACTTTTTAAAACTTTGATAGAAAGGCCAGGCACAGTGGCTCACACCTATAATCCCAGCACTATGGGAGGCCAAGGTGAGAGGATTGCCTGAGCCCACGGGTTCAAGACCAGCCTGGGCAACTTGGTGAGCCTCCCCGCCTATCTCTACAATAAATCAAAAAATTAGCCAGACGTGGTGGCATGCACACCTGTAGTTCCAGCTACTTGGGAGGCTGAGGTGGAAGGATTGCCTGAGCCCAGCAGGCTGAGGCTGTGGTGGCCTGGAACATGCCACTGCCCTCCAGCCTGGGTGACAGAATGAGACTCCTACTAAAAAAAAACGCCAAAACAAACAAACAAAAAAACTTCGATAGAAGACTAATACACATCCAGCAAAAGCACCATCCTTAGTGGATAACTTGATGAATTACTTTGTATGTACACACTTGTGTTACTGAGCAAAAAGCTCTCGCTTCCCGATGTGAATTTTGGAGAGACACAAACATTCAGTCCACTGCACCTAGGAAAGTGAAAAAGAGTGTTAGGCAGAAGAAATAATGGTGGTGGTAGAAGGACATGCACCTCATAATTCTATGAAGGAAAAGGTGGGAGATGTGGACAGACAAGATTTGGAATCTACTTTGTGTGGAGTTCAGAGTCTACTGCTTGCTTGCAAGGATAGGAAGTCGTTATGAGATGAAATGATGCATCTCCAAGAGTCTTGTTGTGGATTCATCCCTGGAAATATATACATATATTTGAGTTGGGGTCTCACTCTGTCACCCAGACAGGAGTGCAGTGGCCGCTCCCGGCCACCGCAGCCTCGACCTGCTGGGCTCTGGCGATCCTTCCGCCTCAGCCTTCCAAGTAGCTGGAACTACAGGCGCGCGCTACCACACCTGGCTAATTTTTGAGTTATTGTAGAGATGAGGCGGGTCAAGTTGCCCAGGCGGGTCTCGAACCCGCGGGCTCAGGCAGTCCACTCACCTCAGCCTCCCAAAGGCGCAGGATTACAGACTGAGCCACCGAGCCCGGCCCTGGAAATATTTGTAGAGGTGCATGAGGGAGCATGAGTGAGGGTGAAAAGGAAGATCAGCATTTATTAAGCGCTGTAATTGTTGTGTTCTTATATATATATTGGTTTTTATCCCTCGTTCCTGGTTCATAACTCTCATAGCTCTTGTCAGTCTTTTGTTAGGATGTTGGATGTTTTAGGCTTCAAGACAAGGCCTTAGGAAACATAATCTCTCCAACCTTCCCCTGCCCTCCTTTCACCTGCCCCAAGGCAGGACTCTAATCTTCCCTCCCTTTTCTGATTATGAGTCATCTGACCCTCATTCCAGAGATGATCTTACCACATATCCTGGAGGTCAATCACATTTCCAAGAGGACTGGGTTCAGAGAGCTTCTGGAACACATAGATGTTTCTGGAGGGCAGTGCGCCCAGGGAAGGCATAGAAGCTTCTGCGCCCTTCCCCCATACCTCGGCCCATGCATTGTTTCATCTGTAACCTTTATGATTTTTTTGTAATAAACCAGTAAACATGTTGCCCTGGGTTCTTGGAGCTGCTCCAGCAAATTAATCTAACCCAAAGATGGAGTTGAAGTTCCAGAGGCCCAGATTTGTGGTTAGTGTCTGAAGTGGGGAACAGTTTTGGGGGGCTAAACCCTCAAGCTGTGGGATCTAATACTATCTCCAAATAATGTTGGAATTGAATTAAAGGACACACAGTTGGTGTCCAGTACAGAATTGATTGCTTGCTTGGTGGTGTATTCAACCCTGTACCCCAGCCACACACACATACATTTGATCACAGAAGTCTTCTTCTGTGTTGGTGATTGTTGTTGTGTGAGAGCAGAGCAAAAGCAGTTTGAGTTTTCTCATAAACAATATCTCTCCTAGACAGTGTGTTAGGTGCTTTTTTCACATTTAAAATATAAAACATTTTATTTTTTTAAAAATAAAACATTTGTTTATTTATATTTTTAAAAATAATTTTTAGATGCTTTATAAACACTCCTTCATTCCTTTCTGCAATGACCCAGACAAGATGGGTTAGGAAAGAGTGAGGGAAATTTTATCCCTTGCTCCAGGTCATGGAGCAACAGGATGTCTGTCTGCAGAGTCTGCAGTCTTTACACACCATCACACTACATGGTGAATGCCAATGTATCTTGTATCTGCAGAAATGAGGATTAAATCTGTGAGATACTT
Source organism: Carlito syrichta (assembly GCF_000164805.1). Classification (NCBI taxonomy): domain Eukaryota; kingdom Metazoa; phylum Chordata; class Mammalia; order Primates; family Tarsiidae; genus Carlito; species Carlito syrichta. Next base: position 1,460,379 of record NW_007253137.1, read on the forward strand.
GAGGCCAAATTATTCTGGGGCTGGGGGTTACCCACATGGAGTGAAGCACCTTGACCTAACAGACCTTAGCTTACCAGTGAAGCAGTTCCACCCGAGCCAGCACTTCTTGCTCCAGCCTGTAGAGGGCAGTGAGAGCCACAGCGTGCATTTGCTGTTAGAAGAAGGCTTGCTGAGGAAAGATGCCAAAGTCAAATTTGAATTGTTGTAGCTTGTCAAAATGTTGGCCAGAAGCCCAGAAGTGTTTAAAATTGTCCTTCTCAAATGACAGATCAATCTAAAGCAACATAAACTTGAAATATACAATAATGCAAATTCCATATTAATTTAGAAATAATCAGGCTATGCATTTTAGACACTTTGGTCAACCATCAGGTATCAGCCATGAGAAGATGTGGTCCCAGGGGTACAGTGTCCCTAAGTGGCAAAAACAGCTTATTTTTTTATTCTCTGTACAATGCCCAGACTGATTCTTGTGCTGATTCATGTAACTAAAAAAATGACATCATCTAAAATCTACCACTGAGTGTTCCTCTTTAGTGAAAATCTCCTGATTAAATTTTCCAAAATGGAATTTTTTAGATAGAAAAAAATAATAACAGAAGCTCATTAACTTCACAATAATGGCAATTTCCAGGAATCCTTAAATTATATGAATAAATCATGGAGGGCATCTGCCATAAACTAGATGGGCTACCACAGGTCAAAAGATAGGTATGAGGTTTTCAGAGCTAGAATCATCCCTTTTTTCCATGGCTACTTAATCTTAGAATTCAGATAGATTTTGATTAGCTCCAAGTTCAGGTGAGCGGGTAATGTGGAGTAGTGAGTATAAAGGAAAAGGCAAAATAGAAATATACCGCAGCCAGGCTTGGTGGCTCAGCCTGTAATCCTGTGCTTTGGAAGGCTGAGGTGAGTGGATTGCCTGAGCCCGCGGGTTCAAGACCTGCCTGGGCAACTTGGTGAGACCTCATCTCTACAATAAATCAAAAAATTAGCCAGGCATGGTAGCGCTTGCCTGTAGTTCCAGCTACTTGGAAGGCTGAGGTGGAAGGATCACTGGAGCCTAGCTGGTCTAGGCTGCGGTAGCTGGGAGCGTGCCACTGCACTCCAGTCTGGGTGACAGAGTGAGACTTCAACTCAAAAAAAAAAAAAGAAAGAAATATACCAGAACATCATTCTGAGCTTCTTTTTCAGAAGTAAACCTGCCAGGATAACAGTTGAGAACCTCATGTTAGACAGACATTAACTCAGAAAATAAAACATCTGACATACAAATGAATTTAATACACTTTTTTGAGTTGGACTCACACTCTGTTGCCCAGGCTGGAGTGCAGTGACATGCTCATGGCCACTGCAGCCTCAACCTGCTGAGCTCAGGCAATCCTTTCACCTCAGCCTTCCAAGTAGCTGGGACTACAGGCGGGCGCTACCACGTCCGGCTAATTTTTTTTCTATTTATTTATTTCAGAGACGAGGCCTCACCAAGTTGGCCAGGCTGGTCTCGAAACCCTGGGCTCAGGTACTCCTCTCACCTCGGCCTCCCAAAGTTCTGGGAGTACAGGTTTGAGCCACCATGCCCGGCCAACTATAGTGCCTCTACTACCTGCATCTGCAAATCTAGATCTATTCACATTCTGATGTTTGTTCCTGCTCTAGCAACTGTTATAGTGAGGCAGGGTAGCTAGTACCAGTTAGGCATAGATCAATACATTTCTTGTAGGCAGGTTTTAGAAAGCGTCCAGACATCCTGATGTCAGGCTGAATGGACCTATAGGCTGGAATGTGAATTCAGTGAGGACTCACAGTCCACCCCGCCCCCTCAGCTCACCAAAGGAAAATGCCATCAGGGTGGCTCCCAGAATCAAAACACCATAAAAGTGATAATAAGAACTTGTATATTGAAAAGTCTGGCAAGTCTCACTGGAAAAGACCATCCCTCCTCAGCATGACCTGTATGCCCTGACTGGAACCTGGGGGGAAAGGGGACATCCTGGGTTGGCCATCCCCAGGACCCCTCTTCAGACTCGAATCCCCTGCTTGGGGCCATATCCAGGGTGTGCTCATGTCACTGAATGTGTGTTGCCCTACACTGCCATTTTTTTTTTTTTTTGAAGAGCCATGAAGCTTGACTATGTGCGCGGACAGCTCATTACTTTTTCCTTTTCTTCAATTACCTTTCCACATGCCTCAGACCGCCTTGCCCCTCCATTCCATAAATATCTCTAAAACCCAATTTTTGGGGAGATGAATTTGAAAACTGTTTTCAGGCTGGGCGCGGCGGCTCACGCCTATAATCCCAGCACTTTGGGAGGCTGAGGTAAGAGGATTGCCTGAGCCCACGGGTTCGAGACCAGCCTGGGCAAGTTGGTGAGACCTCATTTCTACAACTAAAAAAAAAAATTAGCTGGGCATGGTGGCACATGACTATAGTTTCAGCTACTTGGAAGGCTGAGGTGAAAGGATCACCTGAGCCCAGCAGGTCGAGGCTATGAAAAAAAAAGGAAAAAAGAAAACTGTTTTCCTGCCTCCTTGCTTGGTTGACTCATGACTAAACTCTTTCTCTTTTGCAAAACCAGTTGTCTCAGCCGGGCTCGGTGGCTCAGCCTGTAATCGAGGCCCTCCTGGGCAGCGAGACCTCATCTCTACGATAAATCAAAAAATCAGCCAAGCGTGGTAGCACATGCCTGTAATTCCGGCTACTCGGAAGGCTGAGGTGGAAGGATCACCGGAGCCCAGCAGGTCGAGGCTGCGGTGGCCGGGAGCGGCCACTGCACTCCAGCCTGGGCGTCAGAGTGAGACTCCAACTAAAAAAAAAAAAACCAGTTGTCTCAGTGCTTGGCTTGCTTCATGCTGGCAAAATGTACCTGGTCAATAACAGAATGACCCTATTGTGGCAGTTAAATGGACCCCTATGAAGGTAAAGCATGTTGATTCTTAGTGTTACAACTCATTTAGAATCTGCCTAGCAGGGTTTCCAGTGAAACTTGGAAAACACCCCCTATGGGAGGGGAAAGCATGTTGATTCTTAGCTGCAACTGACCTAGACCAGTGGTTTCCTTTTTTCTTGAGTTGGAGTTCGCCACCACAGCCTCTATCTGCTGGGATCAGGCAATCCTGCCTCAGCCTTCTAAGTAGCTGGAACCACAGACATGTACCACCATGCCCAGCTAGTTTTTTGATTTATTGTAGAAACGAGGTCTTGACATGTTGCCCAGGCTGGTCTTGAATCCGTGGGCTCAGGCAATCCTCTTGATTCTGCCTCCCAAAGTGCTGGGATTACAGGTGTGAGCCACCATGCCTGGCTGACCAGTGGTTTTCAATGCTGGCTATACAATAACACACACACACACACACACACACACGTTGGGTTCTAACCCAGATCAATTAAATCAGAATTTAAGGAGGTGAGGGCCTGATACCATGATTGGAAAAAAAAAAAAAAAAAACCCAGGGGATTCTGATATGCAGCTACAATTGAGAACCTCAGCATTCTATGCTTCTCATCAGGATCAGGGTCCCATCATTCATTTCTCCAGCAATAACACTTTTTCTTGCTACTTGATTTCTGGAATTCCGGACCACTTGTGTGAGGTAAATGTCTGAACATAGACTTTCTCCCCTATACCTGGCTTCTTCCCCTCTCCCCCAGGAAGGAGCCCCTAGTCAAGGCTGGTCTTTGCAGGATAAGCATATTCCCTGTAATGAGTCACAGGGCTAAAGCGTCACAAAGTTCAGATAATTGAGTAAAGTTGAGCACGATGTAGGTGGCACCCTTACTCATTTTTTTTTTTTTTTTGAGTTGGAGTCTCACTCTGTTACCCAGTCTGGAGTGCAGTGACATGCTACAGCCACCACAGCCTCGACCTGCTGGGCCCAGGTGATCCTTTCACCTCAGCCTTCCAAGTAGTGGGAACTACAGACAGGCACCACCATGACCAGCTAATTTTTTGATTTATTATAGAGATGAGGTCATGCCAAGCTGCCCAGGCTGGTCTAGAACCTGTTGCCTCAGGCAATCCTCTCACCTAGGCCACCCAAAGTGCTGGGGTTATAGGCGTGAGCCACCGCACCTGGCTGCCTTACTCATTTTGGTTGTAAATACTATATAGAATTTGAATAATTAACTTACTTGATTATACAGCTGTTTACTGTCCTAAGGCACAGATTCTTTCTTCACCGGCTTGCTGCCATCGGTGCCCCATGTAAGTTTTAATAAACCAATGTCTTTGACTGCTGGACCTCCAGGAGACTTCTTTGGAATATGTAAAGACCTTTCTGTGTAAGCCCTCTCAGATTTGGGGCTACTGTGTTATGATTTGGGAGTTTCTGACCACAGATAACTGCTTTCCAGTCAAGTCTAACTGATCTACATTTGGAAAACTGTCACCTATACTTTACTTCTGTCTGTCACAGATGTTGTAGATCTCAGCTCATCCTTCCAAGAACCATGACTTCAGCTCAGTGCTCTCTCTTGCCCAGTACCCCTGTTCTGCATTCACCACATAAGATATCTTCATTCACTTATTACAGATCTATAATTCTCAGTATTCCTGGAATTAAACAAATGGGTTGTTTGACTTTGAGACCCTTCTATCATACACTTTTTCAAAAGATAAAGATTTTTTTAACCATGAAGTAAACGAAAATTCATTTTTTTTGAGCCGGGGTCTTACTCTGTCATTCAGGCTGGAGTGCATTGGTCTGATCATGGCTCACTGCAGCCTCAACCTCCCGGGCTCAGATTATCCTTCTGTCTCACATTTTAAAAAATCCAGTTTATAGTTTTTTAGGGCATTTCCAAAATCTCCAAATCAAATTAATTTTTTAATTTGATGGCTCACATCTGTAATCCCAGCACTTTGGGAGGTCAAGGCAGGAGAATTGCTTGAGCCTTAGAGTTCAAAACCAACCTGTGAAACATAGTGATACCTTGTCCCCACAAAAAAATTTAATAAATTAGCCAGGGTGGCACCTGCCTGTAGTCCCAGATACTCAGAAGTCTGAGGCAGAAATGATCGCCTGAGCACAGGAGGTTGAGGGTTGCAGTGAGCCATGATTGGGCCAATGCACCAATGCACTCCAGCCTGGGTGACAGAGTGAGACCTCGACTCGAAAAAAGAAAGAAAGAAATATTGCTATTGCTATAGAAATATCTTATCTGTTTAAAACAACAGAACACATGTTGAAGATGTACTGTCAACCTTTTCTAAAAGTTTATCTATGTAGTTAATCCTTTCCTTCCCAGAAGGAAAAAAAAAAGGCTTTGTAGGCAAGAAGCTCTGAATTCCATGAAATTTTTAAATTTATTTAACTGTTAGTTTATTTATTTGAAGACTTAGGTGACTTTAGATGCACCAGTTGGAGGCAAATAGATGGAGCAAGCAAGCTGCCAGGATACATTTTAGCTCCACAAATCTGATATTTATTAGGAGTTGAAACAAACTGCAGTTGCTGCATTCACAAAATCCTTTATCAGCAAAGCATCCATCTGTCAATCTTCTAGATTCTCTCTTGTCGGTGCTAACCCATGAAGCCACCAGCATTCAAGCTTCTGTGACATTTAAAAATCACTCAGGGCTGGGCTTGGTGGCTCAGCCTGTAATCCACGCTTTGGGAGGCTTAGGTGAGTGGATTGCCTGAGCCCAAGGGTTCGAGACCCACCTGGGCAACTTAGTGAGACCTCATCTCTACCATAAATCAAAAAAAATTAGCCGGGTGTGGTAGCAAGCGCCTATAGTTCCAGCTACTTGGAAGGCTGAGCGGAAGGATCGGTGGAGCTCAGTAGGTTGAGGCTGTGGTGGCCGGGAGCGGTCACTGCACTCCAGTCTGGGCGACAGAGTGAGACTTCAAAAAAAAAAAAAATAAGCTGGGCTTGGTGGCTCAGCCTGTAATCCCGCGCCTTGGGAGGTTGAGGTGAGTGGAT
>NW_007253137.1:1466620-1468358 GCF_000164805.1 Carlito syrichta
AAATAAATAAATAAATAAATAGAATAAGAAAAATAAAATAAAAATCACCCAGGATAGCTAACGATATCTTAATAATTTTTAAAGAGATGACATCTCACTATATTGCCCAGACTGGCTTTGAGCTCCTGGGCTCAAGTGATCCTCCTACCTCAGCCTCCTGAGTAGTACAGGGGCATGCCCCTGTACTACCTGGCAATATTTTTTTTTGAGTTGAAGTCTCACTCTGTCGCCCAGGCTGGAGTGCAGTGGCTGCTCCCGGCCACCGCAGCCTCGACCTGCTGGGCACCGGCGATCCTTCCGCCTCAGCCTTCCAGGTAGCCAGAATTACAGGCGCACGCTACCACGCCCGGCCTATTTTTTTTTTTTTTATATATTGTAGAGATGAGGTCTTGCTGCCCAGGCGGGTCTCGAACCCGCAGGCTCAGGCATTCCCAAGGCGCGGGATTACAGGCTGAGCCACCGAGCCCGGCAATAAATATATATATATTTTTTTGTATGCAAGAGTACCTTTATAGTCTATCAACCTGGAGTCTGACACCAGCCTGGTGAAGGGTAAGGGGTAGAAGTCAAATCCCATTTCCTTCATTTGCTTCACAAGGTGAGGAGCTGAGACTCAGAAAGGCATAAGTGGCTCACTGGAGAGCACATAGCAAGTCGGAATCAGGGTATGGTGGGGTTTACAAGTCTTACTGTTAGACTATGAAAAACTTCAACTTCCACACTCATTACTGAGTACCCATATAGTTGTGTGTACATCACTGTGCTATATATTCTTGGTACCTCTCCACTTTTGTATCACTACCTAGAAGCCAGAAATTCTAGTTTCTCTTAATTAATCAATCTGTTCGTTTGTTTGTTTTTGAGACTGGGGTCTCGCTATGTTGCCCAGGCTGGTCTTGAACTCCCAGACTCAAGTGATGTGCTCCACCATGCCAGGATCCAAGTTTCTCTTTCTTGATATTCTGTGGACTGCCTGTGGTGCCAAGTCATTTAATCTCCATGATGCTCAGTTTTCTCAACTGTAAAATAAAGTGGATTGTGTTTAGATGATGGCAGGGCACTTAGAGCTCTCAGATGGTGTTTCTATAATTGAATTTTAAGAAAGATTTAAAAACTGAATTGGCTTCTGATGTCATTCAAAGCTATGTTCCAGTGCCAACAAAAGCATGGACATCTCAGGTACTTACTCATCAGGTAAAAACAACGTGAAGGTGATAACGCTGTGTGAATAAGTCTGTGAACAAAAACATGAGCATGTATTATATGGTCAGTGTTAGGTGTGGAGGGTGTGGAGAGGGCACAGCACTGGTAACCAGAGATCTGAGTAACACAAAGATTTGCAACACAAAGAGATGAAGAAAAGACTTATTTAAAATAGATTATTTCCCACATGTGGCTGTCTGATGTGTGATCTGGTACTGCATGGAAGATGCAAAGAATTGCACAGAAGTTAGTTTAAAAAATATAGTTTATTTATTTATTTTTGAGTTGGAGTCTCACTCTGGCACCCAGGCTAGAGTGCAGTGGCATGCTCCTGGCCACTGCAGCCTCACTCTGCTGGGCTCCGGCGATCCTTCCGCCTCAGCCTTCCAAGTAGCCGGAACTACAGGCCCACGATACCGCAACCCAGCTAATTTTTGATTTATTATAGAGACGAGGTCTTGCCAAGTTGCCCGGGCTGGTCTTGAACCCATGGACTCAGGCAATCCACTTGCCTCAACCTCCCAAAGTGTTGGGA
>NW_007253137.1:1468529-1472577 GCF_000164805.1 Carlito syrichta
AAAAAAAAAAAAAAACATAAAATAAAATAAAAGTAAATTAGAGTACGAGAAGAGAGAGAGAAGATTTACCTCCCCTAGGTGAGGGAGGGGGCCAAAGCCAGGAAGAATGGTGACAGCCATAGCTCAAAGAGCACATGAGAGTCTAGCAAGGCAATGGCCCCTGGATGCTTGTGGTTGAGTCCTTTTAACCATTCTCCTTGATGGGGGAAGATCATTAAGGTGATTGGGTGGTGGTTTGTTCCACGTTATCACAAAGGGGCAGGCAAGTGCAGGTAATGATGTCAGATGATAGCAGTCAGATGGGTGGGTTAGTTACATGATTGCTGCCAAGGTGGGGTCTGTGTCAGGTGGGTCGCAAAGTGTTGACTAGGTTAACTTGGGCCGGGAGGGGTTTTTCCTGCAAGAGACGTGTCATACATTTGCAATCCACAAACTCCTTGACTAAAGGTAGTTCCAATATTGTTTTTATGGCTCTTACCTTGTCTTGGACCTGGTAAAGATTTGCCAATGGGGTGGGGTAGGCTGCTGCTTGGCCTGCAGTAGAATGTCTGAATGCTTTCTAATGGCCTATGCCGAGGCAAAGAAGACTAAACTAAGAATAAGCTAAGTTTCTCCTTTCAGTCAGCAGTATACTGAGTATTGTGGTAGGAACAGATTGTTGCAGAGACCCTACCACCTGTGGGTGAGAAGCTTAACACATGAGAAATTCTAGAGGGGAGGTGAAGTGGGAGGGGGAGGCGAGGGTTCAGAAACAACCTATTGGGTACAATGTTCACTATTTGGTAAATAGGAACACGAGAAGCCTAGTCCCCATGAGAACCCAATGTGCCCATGTAAAAAACATGCACCTGTATCTCCCGAATAAAAAATAAGTATTTTAATTAAAAAAAATTGTGTGACCAACTGTGAGGTACAGACTTGTTAAAAGAAAAAGCTAGCCGGGCTCGGTGGCTCAGCCTGTAATCCTGCGCCTTTGGGAGGCTGAGGTGAGTGGATTGCCTGAGCCTGCGGGTTCCAGACCCGCCTGGGCAATTTAGTGAGACCTCATCTCTACAATAAATCAAAAATTACCCGGGCATGGTAGCGCATGCCTGTAGTTCCAGCTATTCGGAAGGCTGAGGCGGAAGGATCGCCGGAGCCCAGCAGGTCGACGCTGCGGTGGCCGGGAGTGGCCACTGCACTCCAGTCTGGGCGACAGAGCAAGACTCCAACTCAAAAAAAAAAGAGAAAAAGCTTAAGACAAATTAAATTTCACAGAATTTAATTGAGCAAAGAATACTTTGCGAATCAGGCAGCCTTATGAACTGAAGTAGGCTCAGGGACTCCAGCAAAGCCACGTGGTGGAAGGAGTTTTATGGAGAAAGGAAGTGACATACAGAAAACAGGGCTGGGCTCGGTGGCGCGGCCTGTAATCCCAGCACTTTGGGAGGCTGAGACGAGTGGATTGCCTGAGCCGGTGGGTTTGAGACCCACCCAGGCGAGCGAGACCTCATCTCTACAATAAATAAAAAATTAGCCGGGCCAGGCGTGGCGGCTCACGCCTATAATCCCAGCACTTTGGGAGGCCGAGGCAAGAAGATTGCCTCAGTCTGTGGCTTCGAGACCAGTCTGCGCATCTTGGGGGAGACCTCATCTCTACAATAAATCAAAAAATCAGCCGGTGTAATGGCTCATGCCTGTAGTTCCAGCGACTTGGAAGGCTGAGGCGGAAGGATCACTGAGTCCAGCAGATAAAAGATGCCGTGGCTGTGAGTGTTCCATTGTAGTTCCGGCTACTCGGAAGGCTGAGGCGGAAGGATCGCCGGAGCCCAGCAGGTCGGGGCTGCGGGGGCCGGGAGCGGCCACTGCACTCCAGTCTGGGCGACAGAGTGAGACTCCAACTCAAAAAAAAAAAAAAGAAAGAAAGAAAGAAAGAAAACGGAAGTGAGGAACAAAAACAGCAGAATTGGTTACAGCTCGGCATTTGCCTTATTTGAATCGGGTGTGAGCAGTTGGCCATCTTTGATTGGCCATAACTCTGATTGGCAGGAGAGTAGACAGTCTGTTTACGTATCCGGTTAGTTTATAGCGAAAGTTTACACAGGAACCTCTAGGTCAACCCAAAACATGAAAGGCGGCAGCTTTCTTCACTCGTAAGCGGACGTTGAACAATTTTCATAATACTATAAAAAAGGAATTGGCGGCTGGGCTCAGTGGCTCAGCCTGGAATCCCGCGCCTTTGGGAGGCTGAGGTGAGTGGATTGCCAGAGCCCGCGGGTTCGAGACCCGCCTGGGCACCTTGGCGAGACCTCATCTCCACCATAAATCAAAAATATTAGCCGGGCGTGGTAGCGCGCGCCTGTAATTCCGGCTACTCAGAAGGCTGAGGCGGAAGGATCTCGGGGCCCAGCAGTTCGAGGCTGTGGAGCGGTCACTGCACTCCAGTCTGGGCGACAGAGTGAGACTCCAACTCAAAAAAAAAAAAAAAAAAAAAAAAGAAAGGAGGCAGCTTTCAACTAAACTTAATTTAACAGATCCAGATACCATGACCTAACAGAGGGGAAGGCCAATGAATAAGTCTTCCCTTGAAGGAAGCAGGACTGGGCTAAGTTAAAACATAATACAAACATGGGAAGGATTTGGATGGACACAGGCAAAGGAGAAGGATTTTCCAGGCCAGGGAAGAAACCCAGGCACGGAAGAGCCGGAAACATTTGCATGACAAGAAATGGACTAAATAAGTATGTTAGGACAGGTAGGAATGCCAATAAAAGAGAATGAGATGAAAGGAGTATTTGAGGAAGTTGTCATTTGACAGTAATGGAAGATGAATTGGAAGAGCAGGTAGTTTCAGGAAACAGCCACCTTTTCCTGAGTGCCAAGATCTGTAACGGGACTTTATTTATTTATTTTTTTTGAGTCAGTGTCTCACTCTGTCACCCAGGTTAGAGTGCAGTGGCACAATCACAGCTCACCACAGCCTCTACCTCTTGGGTTCAGGTGATTCTACCACCTCAGCCTCCAGAATAGCTGGGACTACGGGTGCACACCTCCACACCAGTTAATTTTATTTTTTGTAGAGATGAGGTCTCGCTGTGTTGTCTAGGCTGGTCTTGAACTCCTGGGCTCAAGCAGTTCTCTCTCCTGGCCCTCCCTAAATGCTGGGATTACAGGCGCGAGCTGCTGCACCCAGCTGTGATGGGATTTTATATGGATGATCTCAAATCATTGTAATAATCTTCAAAGTAGGTTTTATTATCTCTGTATTTTGCAGACAAGGAAATTCAAGCTCAAAGAGATTAAGAAATTGTCCAAGGCCACCTAGCTAGAAGGAGATTGAGTAAATATTCCAACCCAGTATGGTCTGACACCAAGGTAACCCTTATTATATCATCCCATACCACCCACCACCAGAACAAGGAGGCTGCTGCCAGTGCCATTCACCCAAATCAACCCTAACTCGGTCGTTTGATGAATTTTGCCACCACGGCAGCCGGTTACTAAGCAATTGATTAACTTGCCTCACAGAAATCTGATTTAGTTGCTATGAATGTCTAAATAACTCCCACAGCGACTCTGGAGTCTGTCTTGAGGACATTGCTCTATCCAATGCTTGGCAGGCAATGTGACATCAATGGCAATCAGACTGATAGCTCGTCTCCTTATTGACACCTGGAGGCAAGACCGCAGAGGCAGGCCCTGAGAATAGCTGCTGTCATCACACACCAAAGGACAGTCCTTTGTGCCTAATGTGGAAAAATCGTTGGTCACACACAAGTTGTTTCAGTCACACCTATACATTTTTGGTTTTTGAGCACAAATTAAAAACCAAATTTTAATTCAGGCAAGGTTATTTATAAGAACTGTTCTGAGCCAGGCTCAGTGGCTCAGCCTGTAATCCCGCGCCTTTGGAAGGCTGAGGTGAGTGGATTGCCTGAGCCCGCGGGTTTGAGACCCGCCTGGGCAGCAAGATCTCATCTCTACGATAAATTAAAAAATCAGCTAGGCATGGTAGCACATGCCTGTAATTCCAGCTACTGGGAAGGCTGAGGCGGAAGGATTGCTGGAG
>NW_007253137.1:1472915-1474729 GCF_000164805.1 Carlito syrichta
TGTGTGTGTGTGTGTGTGTGTGTGTGTGTGTGTGTGTGTGTGTGTGTGTGTTTGGGGGAGAGGAGCCCTACTTCTATATAAGGATTTCTTTTAAAATATCTTAAAAAGATAACCAGGCGTGGTGGCTCAAGCCTATAATCCCAGCACTTTGGGAAGCGGGGGTGAAAGGATTGCCTGAACTCAGGGGTTCCAGATCAGCCTGGGCAACATGGCGAGACCTCGTCTTTACAATAAATAAAAAAAAAATAGCCAGGTGGTCCCAGCTACTTGGAAGGCAGAGGTAGAAGGATCACCTGAGCCTAGTAGGTCAAGGCTGCGGTGGCTGTGAGCGTGCCACTGCACTCCAGCCTGGGCCAAAGAGTGAGACACCGACTCAAAAAAAAAATGTATATCTATATGTATATCTTAAAAAGAAAAATCATTGTATAAACCTTAGTTCAGAAGACCTAAGTCTTCTTTCTTTAAAAATAGAGATAGAAGGCTGGACGCAGTGGCTCATGCCTGTAATCTCAGCACTTTGGGAGGCCAAGGCGGGAGGATTGCTTGAACCCAGGAGTTTGAGATCAGCCTAGGCAACACAGTGAGGCCTCATCTCTATAAAAAATAAAAATATTAGCCAGGCATGATGGTGGTGTGCCTGTAGTCCCAGCTACCCAGGAGGCTAAGGTAGAAGGATTGCCTGAGCCCAGAAAATCGAGGCTACAGTGAGCTGAGATCATGTCACTGCATTCCAACCTGGGTAACAGGGTGAGACCTCAATTCAAAAAAAAAGAAGGAAAGAAAAGTAAAGAAATAGGGTTGTACCTTGTCTCCCATGTCACTGATGCAGTTCAACTCAGATATAAACAGTCTGATTATAACACTATTACACATCCAGCTAGCTTTGAAGGTGTTCATTGCAGTTGTGAATTAATCATTATTCTAACTAAGCTAGAGTCTCATTTTCCTCTTCAAGCTTCTCCTTGTTCAGTTTGCATGGATTACTGAATGTGAGGATACCAATGCAAATTATCTCTCAGCAATACAATACTAAACACATACCACTGTTTTTATTATGTACTCTGTCATGTTTCAACATGTGTGAAAAGTCATCATTAACCACTTATTTTAAAATTCTGTGTTTTTGATTATAGTTTCTTTCATGAGTTCAGGATTTTTATCAGGATCTCATTTCCCTTTCACCCTCTGAAACCCAAAACAAAAGTCTCAGTGGATCCATTCTTTTCAGAAAGTCACCTATTTTTTCCCCTTTCCTCGCTCCTCCGCTCCACTCTGCCTCCTTTGCTCCCTCACTTCTAGAAAGTTACCATTTTGGAAAAGAATATCAATATTTGGTATCTGGTATTATATTTGGTATGAATGACTTTCAAAGTACTAGTTCTTCTCTGACTTTATGTACATTAGCAAAGTTATTATAATAGTCTTGCTTAAAAAAAAAAATTCAGCAAAACCAGTCATTAATCTATTACAATTGGACTGTATAATTTTCTTATTTTCTGGAAGCTTTCAGTGCTGGAAAAGAAGGGTTTTTAAGAAAGTGCCTTTTATCATGGCTAGAAGAGAGTTGGACTTTTTTTTTTTTTTGAGTTGGAGTCTCATTCTGTCACCCAGACTGGAGTGCAGTGGCCGCTCCCAGCCACCGCAGCCTCAACCTGCTGGGCTCCAGCGATCCTCCGCCTCAGCCTTCCAAGTAGCTGGAACTACGGGCGCATGCTACCACACCTGGCTCATTTTGATTTATTGTATTTTTTTTTTTTGTTTTTTTTTTTTTTTTGAGTTGGAAGTCTCACTCGGTCGCCCAAACTGGAGTGCAG
>NW_007253137.1:1474749-1482661 GCF_000164805.1 Carlito syrichta
ACCCACCCATCCACCCACCCATCCATCCGTCCATCCACTCATCCACTTGCTCATCTACCTATCCATCCACCCACCAATCCACCCATCCAACCACCCACTTACCCAACCATACATTCACCTATCCATTCACCCATCCATCATCTATCCAACATGTACTGGGGATCTGTTATGATTCAGTCATGGAAAGCCATGAGAAAGATGTCATGAAGAATTAGACATTTTCCCTATTGGTGTGGAGATCACAGCCAAAGGAGAGAGAAAGGTACAAAGACTTGATGGAGTGGCAATTGATAGACAGTGCACAGTCCATTGCTCACCAAGTATTTTTGCTGAGAAATCTCTCTGTTCCCCCATTTTTGTGGTTTTAGGACACCTGGCTTAGGTCTCAGATACCTTCTCCATGACACTTTCATGGTCCCTTCCAGAACTCACTACCCTTCTATCTTGGGCCTCCCTTCCACACTATTGTGTTCCATCTGTTTGGAGATCCTTGTGTGAATTTGCGTCTCCATCACTGGTTCAAGAGTTCCTCAAGATCAGTAGGAGAAGAAATAATAACAGGCTGCCATTTATTGAGTGCTTGGCTACATGCTTGGCATTGTGCTAAGTGCATTTAAAATACATTATCTTTTTTTTTTTTGAGTTGGCGTCTCACTCTGTCACCCAGACTGGAGGGCAGTGGCCGCTCCCGGCCACCGCAGCCTCAACCTGCTGGGCACCAGTGATCCTTCCGCCTCAGCCGTCCAAGTAGCTGGAACTACAGGCACACGCTACCACGCCCAGCTAATTTTTGATTTATTGTAAAGATGAGGTCTCACCAAGTTGCCCAGGCGGGCCTCGAACCCGCGGGCTCAGTCAATCCACTCACCTCAGCCTTCCAAAGGTGCGGGATTAGAGGCTGAGCCACCGAGCCCGACTGAGAGTTGGTCTTTTATCTTGGGAGTCACCAGGGGTCTAACCAGGAGACAGGGAGTTCATATATTAGCACGGAGCCCCCCACTAGGGTGGGTCAGATGCTGGCGATGCGGACCTGGTTGTGCCTGCTGATAGTGGAGTTTTTCCAAATTGGCAAACTTGAGTATTCTGTGAGGTCTTGTCTGGGCCTGGGGTTGGAAAGTAGAGGACCAAGATACAGAGATTGGAACTAGTTTGATACTTTGGAGGTACCCACTTTTTCAAAGAGGTGAAATCCAAAAAGAGTGCCACTCAGAAATTCAGACAAGAAGTCAGCATCTAGATGATTTATCAACGCGCCACTTGGGGCTCAAGGAACAGGGCTTCTTGGTGGAAGGGCTATCCCAAGGCCACACTCCAGGCTTAGGAGGGAACAGAGTACTGGCAGGGTATTCTAGAACTTGCAGTCAGTGCATTCTTAGAACTCTACACCCCACATTGTACTCACCCAAGCTGGCTTAATGTCACTCCCATAAACTCCGTTAAGGACAGGGGAGTGCAGTCCATCCTGCTTTGACCTGTAGCCCCAGCCCTTAGTGCTATGTTGTGCTTTGTCACTACCCCAGTCCAGGCTGTTATCAGCTCTTATCCAGATCATAGCAATAGCCTCCTGACTCGTCTTCCCCTCCTCATTTATTTTATTTTTATTTTTATTTTTGAGTCAGCATCTTACTCAGTCACCCAGACTGAAGTGCAGAGGCACGATTCCAGCTCACCACAGCCTTGACGTCCTGAGCTCAGTCCACCTCTGCCTCCCGAGTAGCTGGGACTACAGGCGTGTGCCACCACGCCTGGTTAATATTTTGATTTTTTTTTTTTGTAGACCTGAGGTCTCGCTATGTTGCCTAGGCTGGTCTCAAACTCCTGGGTTCAAACAATCCTCCCGCTTTGTCCTCCCAAAATGTTTGGATTACAGGTGTGAGCCACCACACCCACCCCTCCCCATCTACTCTGCTACCTGTCCAGTATGTTATTCCCACAGTACCCAGTGGGTCTTTGAAGATCTAAGTTTTGTTATCATCCTGCTTGTCACCCTTCAGTGATTTCCCATTACTCTTACGATAGAGCCCAAATTCCAAACATGGTCTCCAAGCCAAGCCAGCTATTCTAGCTTTCTCTGCTTCCTCGTGCCATTCTCTTGGCCACCTTGTCCCTAGCCTTCCCTTCATCCAGTTAACACCTTCTCAGCCTTTAATTCTCTGCCTAAGGGTCATTTCGGAAAAGCCTTCCTTGAATCCTTGGTCTTCTCGGCATTCCCTCCAATTCCCTGTGCTTCTTTCTCATGGCACCTTCCCCAGCTTGTTTCCCATTTATTAGCATCATTATTTGATGGTCTGTTTCTCTGATTTGACTTGTAAATTCCCTGAGTGTAGAGAATGTACCTGTGTTGCTCAGTGCCTGAAATATAACAGGACCCTAAATGTGGTTGGATTCATTCATGCGTACACAGGTACCAAGTCCAGTAATGAGAACTGGAGCTAGGGGAGGACGGGAGTGCAGTGCCCTATGGCTTGTGAACCAGGCAAGTGACCAGTTATTAGAATCAAGGAGGATTCATTTAGTTTATTTCTTCTCTCCCTCCCACCCTTCCTCCCTACCTTCCTCCCTTCCTTTTTCTTTTTTGAGATAGGGTCTCGCTCTGTCATCCAGGCTGGAGTGCAGTGGCACCATCAAGGCTTACTGCAGCCTCAACCTCCTGGGCTCAGGTGATCCTTTCTCCTCAACCTCTCAAGTAGCTGGGACTACAGGTGTGTGCCACCACCCTCAGCTCATAGTTTGATCTTTTGTAGAGACAAGGTCTCGCTATATTGACCAGGCAGAAGGAGGAGGGATTTAGAGCAGCTTGACACAGAGCCATGAAGAGGTGAGCAGGAGGGCATAAGTACCTCCTGTCTCAGCTCCAGGAGCCGCTCCCTTCACTTCTTCAGCAAACCTGGGCTTAGGTACAGATGGAGACATTACGCCTTGCCAGATGTCACATAACTGGTCGATGGAAGACCCAAAATGCAAACTGGCTCTAAGTTTAGGCGTTTCCTTTCACAATAAAGAACTGCATTTGTTTTGTGTATGAACAATCAGCTGGCAGATAAGTAATTACCGAGACATGTGCCTGGGACTTCTGTCTTGCTTCTGCAGGTCTGACTCCAAGTAACACCCGAATCGGTGTTACTCATTTATTCTTCAGTCGTATCCTGCTGGGGACTGAATTACAAAGGCTATTACCTAGAGGTGTGTGCTGAGCATCTGTATTCCAGGCTTTGCTGTTGGTGATTGTCTTTTGCCCTCTCCTGTGAGCTCAGTCATGGTGGGAATACTGATGGAGCTGCTTTCGGGAAATGGTGTGCAGTCACAGAGACACTGCTGGCAAAATGGCAGGGCAGGCAGCAAGCTGGGATGTGGTAGTTCCTCTCTTGGCAAAGGCTTGGACAGCAGCAAAGGAGCAGGTCCAGTAAGAAGTGCCAGAGATGGGCCGTGCAACTGCAGGTTAAACAACATCTTGTATCCCGGATGGAAAACGATGTCAGCCACGTTCCCACCAGCCTGGGGCCTCTAGCAGAAGAAAGACACATTCCATTTCCACTTGCTCCAGTATGAAAGCTTCTGGTAAGAGAGGAAGTCTGTGGTATTAGGAGGAACGAGCTCCTGTGTGCACTGAATACTGCAAAAGGTATTTTAAGGACTTGGAAACTTAACATTGCCTGTCCACTCTTTGCACGAGTGTGTTTCAATTGATTTAAATAATTGCCCCTAGTATCTTTTATGGTTGGCTTCATTGATCCATATCCTTAATTTTAAATTATTTTTTAAAAAATGGGATTCATACCTAATGAAAAAGAAAACCTTTCTTTTTGGAAGCAGTTTTTCTTGAGTCAGGTAGAAATTGTAAAACACTGTCTTTGCTTTAGTTCCATAACATTAAAATACAGTATATACAGTGAAGGTCTCAGAAAAGAATACTCATTAACTTTTAAAATTTTTTCTTCAAATTCTCATTTCTACCTGTTTATGCAAAAATTAGTCTCTATATTTTTGACCCTTTTCAAACAATTCTAAAAGTGTTGTTTCAGATATCTTTGCTAATTTCCTCTATTATATACAAGGTTTTATACCAAAGGACCCAACCCAGACAAATACCTTAAAAGAAAGAAGTAAATGGCTATATGAAGGTAAAGACAAGCTGTCCCTTAATAGACAGGCTGTGGGATGCTCTTCATGTGTCCTTGGCATTCCTGAATGACTTTTGTCTTTGAATCTAGATGGGAAATCTCTGCAGCAATACGTGTATGTGTTTAGAATCAACCTTTGAAATGTTGAACCACTGACTATTAAATACTAAATCAATCATGTATCCAAGTCATTTTAGAGATGACTTATTCCTTCGTACTATATTTTTGGAAGCTATTACACACTTAAGGTATTCTTTAAATAGAGCATTGTATTTATCGTTACAACAAGTTTACAACAAATTTAGCTTAAAGATTGAATTGGCTTTTATTTTGTGCTTCTAGAATCTGGCAACGTCTTATTCTATAAAACACAGTAGGTGTTCTGCTGAGCTGAGAGAGGGAATTTGCTTTACAAGCAGAAAAAGGCTGAAGAAAGCAGAAACAGAGGACAAAAAGCAGGTTGGTCATTTCATCATTACTTTCTGGTATAGTTTGGATGGTTGTCCCCTCCAAATCTCATGTTGAAACGTGATCCTCAGTGTTAGAGGTGGGGCCCAGTGGGAGATGATTGGATCTTGGGGGTAGATTCCTCATGAACAGCCTGGCATCATTCTCAAGGTAATGAGTGAGTTCTCTCTAAATTGGTTAAAGTGAGAGCTGGTTGTTCAAAAGAGCCTGGCACCTCCTTCACTCTTTCTCTCTAGCTCAGTCTCTTGCCATGTGGCACGCCTGCTCCCCCTTCACCTTCCACCATGATTGTAAGGCCTCATCAGAAGCAGATGCTGGCACCATGCAGGTGACCCCAAATAAACGTCTTTTCTTTATAAATGGCCGAGCCTCAGGTATTTGTAGCGATGCAAAAAATGGACTACTACAGTTTTCTTACAGAGCTAAAAGAGATGGAACTTTCTTACCATGACTTATGTTAAACCGAAGCCCTTCTGATTGGTTGCTGTGAATCTCTGTTGTTTTTTAAACCAGCTCATTTCAAAGTTTAATTTGATTATGAGACAATTAGCACAACTGACTCCATTCTGGTTTGGTCTGGTTTGGTCGGGTCTTATGCAATAGCTCAGTTCAAAGTAATGGGGGGGGAGGCGGGATTGGTGGTAGTGGGAATCTGCGAGGGGGCACACCTCATCAACAAGGGTACCTGCATAATTAACATTTGTATACCTAACCCCGAATTGTACGCTGCATCTTCAAAATAAAAAATTAAAGCAAACAAACAAACAGCACAATGGCCCCCCATTAATTTATTTAGCAGGAGTAACAGCTAGTGAATACTTGGCAAGATATGTTTGCTATGTTTATTTTTTCTTTTGAAAATAAATTAGCGTACTACTAAACAGTTGATAAAGAAAAAGGAGTGTGAGGAAGAAGAGAAGAAAAAGGGAGACATACCTGTGAGCTCACCACCCTACTGCAAGCACTGAGAATTTACATGTATCCTTCTCTCTCCCTCATGTATCTGTGTAGACAATAAGTTAAATGGTGGTTTAAAACCTGCCAGCAATTTCAACGTAAGTGATATAGTATACGGTATATATAGCATATATTTTATATTTTTTAGACTAAGAAAAACACACTTGAGCTGGGCTCGGTGGCTCAGCCTGTAATCCCGTGCTTTGGGAGGCTGAGGTGAGTGGATTGCCTGAGCCCACAGGTTCGAGAATCGCCTGGGCAACTTGGCAAGACCTCATCTCTACAATAAATCAAAAAAATCAACCGGGCGTGGTAGCGCGCGCCTGTAGTTCCAGCTACTCCGGAAGGATCACCGGAGCCCAGTAGGTCGAGACTGCGGTGGCCAGGAGCAGCCACTGCACTCCAGTCTGGGTGACAGAGTGAGACTGCAACTCAAAAAAAAAAGAAAAAAAGAAGAATACACTTGAATAATGTGACACTCCTCTGCCCCTTGCCAGCTTAACACAAGCAGACTCCAGTCCTTACTTCTTCTTGGTCAAGTATTGCTCTCAGGCCTGAAGGAAGAAAACTGGAATTTTCTAGTCAAGCATGGTGACCTCCTAATTGCCAGACTCAGACTTTCAGGTCCTCCCACCTCCACTCCCCATTTAACTGCTTTCTGCAGCATTTGGCATAGTTGGGCTATGAAACTATCTTCCTGCTTGAAACTCTTATCCCTTGACTTCTGGAACACAATTCTCTCCTTTCACCCCCATTTTTCTTCCTATTTCTTAGAAGATACTTCTCAGACCCCTTTGCAGTTTTTCTTTCTGCTCCTAGATGTTGAGGTTCCCCGGGGTTCCATCTCTGGCCTTTTGTTCCCTTACTCTACCTACTCTTCCTCAGAGATTTCATCCAAGCCCAAAGCTTCAATTACTATTATATCTTGATAAGTTCCTGGGAGAAGTCTAAAATCTGAGATAGTTCAATGATGTAGCAAAAAATAAAATCTGGAAGTCTGTTACTATGGTGGGGCAAGAGATTCCTTACAGGAAGACAAGCCGGACATTTAAATGTTTTTGTCTCTCTTTACCCCAAGGCTTGCCTAAACTAGAATAAAAGATAATGGACTGGCCCACGAGTCTGCTTTTCAAGACCTACAGATTCCTCACATCTGTGTACCATTGAGACCTTAGAACTTTGGGCTAGGGAGCCATGTCTACTTCCATACCACCTCTGTTCATAATCTCTTTTTCAGGGTTTATTTGGTAGTAATAGGGTCAAGAGTAGCTTTTGCTAAGTTCCAATCATCTGCTCACATGACTGCCTTTTCCACCTAGCTGGGCCACATGGACGCCCCAAATGGAATCTCTATCTTCCTTCACAAGCTTTCTTTTTCTTTTTTTTTTTGAGTTGGAGTCTCACTCTGTCGCCCAGACTGGAGTGCAGTGGCCGCTCCCGGCCACCACAGCCTCGACCTGCTGGGCTCTGGTGATCCTTCCACCTCAGCCTTCCAAGTAGCCGGAATTACAGGTGCGCGCTACCACGCCCGGCTGATTTTTTGATTTATTGTAGAGATGAGGTTTCGCTGCCCAGGCGGGTCTCGAACCCGCGGGCTCAGGCAATCCACTCACCTCAGCCTCCCAAAGGCGCAGGATTACAGGCTGAGCCACCGAGCCCGGCTACAAGCTTTCTTGAAACAGGTACCCTAACTCAATGGTTGCCTGTGCAAAGCCACCATTCTACCCATTTGCTCATGCCAGAAATGTGAAGATCACCGTACCCCCTGCTATGGTCTGAATGTTTGTGTCCCTCCAAAATTCATATGTTAAAATCTAGTCCCTAATATGTTGCTGTTAAGAGGCAAGGGCCCTAAGAAGTGACTAGGTCATGAGAGGAGAACTCTTGCGAATGGAATTTGTGCATTTATAAAGATGCCTGAGGAAGTTTTGTTGTGCCATTTGCATCTCTATTCTGCCATGTGAGGACACATAGAAGACACCATTTAGAAGGAATAGTCCCTCACCAGACACTGAATCTGCTGGCACCTTGATCTAGGGCTGCCCAGTCCCCAGAACTAAAAGAAATCAATTTCTGTTGTTTGTAAATTACCCAGTCTAAAGCATCTTGTTACAGCAGTAGGAATGGACTAAGACATCCCCATATCCTGTTGTAGATGGATTCCATCTCACACATAATTTTCTTTTTTCTTTTTCTTTTTTTTTGAGTTGGAGTCTCACTCTATCGCCCAGACTGGAGTGCAGTGGCTGCTTCCGGCCACCGCAGCATCGACCTGCTGGGCTCCTGTGATCCTTTCGCCTCAGCCTTCCGAGTAACTGGAACTACAGGTGCGCGCTACCACGCCCGGCTCATTTTTGGATTTATTG
>NW_007253137.1:1482758-1485781 GCF_000164805.1 Carlito syrichta
ATCCACTCACCTCAGCCTCACAAAGGTGCGGGATTACAGGCTGAGCCACCGAGCCCGGCTCTTGTTTTTTTTTTTAAGTTAGAGTCTCACTCTGTCACTTGGGCTGGAGTGCAGTGGCATGCTCACAGACACTGCAGCCTCAACCTGCTGGGCTCAAGTGATTCTTCCACTTCAGCCTTCCAAGTAGCACGTGCTACTACGCCTGGCTAATTTTTTGTGATTTATTGTACAGATGAGGTCTTGTCATGTTCCCCAGGTGGGTCTCGGACCCTTGGGCTTAGGCAATCCTCTCGTCTCAGCCTCCCAAAGTGCTGGGATTACAGGCGTGAGCCACCGCACCTGGCTCACATATTATTTTTAATAATTTTCCTCTACTCTGATGCCCATTGTCACTGACTTAGTCTAGGGCCCCAGGACCTGTTAAGGTTCAAGGATTAAGTTTAGCATAGAATGTAGAGCTTGTAGCCTTCTTTGTGGGGCAGATGCACAAAAAAGTGTGGGCTTGGTGGCTCAGCCTGTAATCCCAGCACTTTGGGAGGCTGAGGCGAGTGGATTGCCTGAGGCTGTGGGTTCGAGACCAGCCCGGGCAACTTGGTGAAACCTCATCTCTACAATAAATCAAAAAAATTAGCCGGGCGTAGTAGCACATGCCTATAGTTCTGGCTACTTGGAAGGCTGAGGCGGAAGGATTGCTGGAGCCCAGCAGGTTGACAGTGGGTGGCCATGAGTGTGCCACTGCACTCCAGCCTAGGCTGGAGTGAGACTCCAACTCAAAAAAAAAAAGAAATATGGGCTTAAGCAGTATGTGATGGGGCAGGAGAGTGCATTTTCAGGGCCAGGAAAGTAAAGAGCATATTCCTATAATATGCAAAACCATACTTGAAGCAGTGTTAGGTGGATCGAAAAGTCTTTCTAAATATTCTCTTTTTCTATATTTTCTCATAATTCCAAATATAGATTATCATTAACAAAAATGATCATGAATAATAGCACCATCACTTAATTTCCTGCCAGCTGAGGCCTGGCAGAGTTAAAGCATGATAAACCTCAAGAGCGTGCAATTTTAAAACTGAACAATTAAGCTCAGAGAAGATGAGTGTAGAGGTTACCATGGCAACCTGATCCTACAACCCCCTGTGTGGCCATATTGTTTCAGTGTTTGAGTCACAGAGGCTGGTTATTGTGATTTCTACTCCAGGTAATGTTTAGGTACAGATCAGGAGTTTCCCTTGTGCAAATCCAGAAAGGACAGATACTTTGAAATCTGCAGAAGACGATTGTGTGATTTTTTTACCGATGTGACACTGAGTTATTAGAAATAGTAGTAGCTAATGACAATGTTTAGTTTTTTTGTTTTTTGGGTTTATTTTTGTGTGTGTGTTATTTAGTCAGAGTTTCATTCTGTCACCCAGGCTGGAGTTCAGTGGCAAGATCACTGCTCACTCCCAGCAATCTCGACCTTCTGGGCTCAAGAGAGCCTCCCACCTCAGTCTCCCAAGAAGCTGAGACAACAGGTGTGCACCACCATGCCCAGTGAACTTTCTGATTTGTTTGTACAGATGGGGACTTGCTATGTTGCTCAGACTGGTCCTGAGCTCCTAGACTCAAGCCATCCTCATGCCTTGGCCTCCCAAAGTGCTAGAATTATAGGCATGAGCCAACACATCCGGCCAATGTTTAGTCTTAAACTATGCCATAAAAATATTGAAATTTTGTCACTGCAAAAATAATTGCATTGAAATTGAATAGTTATATGTGATTGCATAACTTGCTGTTATTCATTTGATAATATTGATTAAATCCTACTATGTTGAAGGTGCTGGGATTCAGTGAACAAAAAATTGGGGACACAGCCGGGCTCGGTGGCTCAGCCTGTAATCTCGCACTTTGGGAGGCCGAGGTGAGTAGATTGCCTGAGCCCGCAGGTTTGAGACCCGCCTGGGCAACTTGGCGAGCCCTCATCTCTACAATAAATAAAAAATTAGCCGGGCATGGTAGCGTGAGCCTGTCGTTCCAGCTACTTGGAAGGCTGAGGCAGAAGGATTGCCGCAGCCCAGCAGGTCGAGGCTGCAGTGGCCAGGAGCGGCCACTGTACTCCAGTCTGGGTGACAGAGTGAGACTCCAACTCAAAAAAAAAAACAAAAATTTTCATGCCATACAAGCCTCGGTCACCTCATCCTCATTCCAGCCTGAATTCTCTTAAGGATCTCCTTTCAATATCCTAAAAAAAAATCCAACTCAAGGATCATGAAACTATCTCATTTCCATCAACTTTTTTTGGCCCCCTGTCATTCCTGTGTATGTGGACAGAGAGATTCTGAGATGATATTTACTCTGGGGTGAGAGTCTGAGGCGTATCCTGGCTTGGGTTCCCTGAGACAAGGGCAATGAGTGAACTTATTTGGGAAGGGAGGCGAAACAAGACAAAAAAGGAAAGACCTTATACAATCATATCAAGTTGGGCATTACCATAGACAAAGGGCGGTCCACCCGGCCAGGTTTTCCTTAGGAAGTCATGTACAGGTGAGATCTAAGACTGTTCTCCTCTCCCAACAATCAACATGGAGACGGAGCTCTCGATCAGCTTCCTTTGCCATTGATGGAGGGCGGACCCACCTCAAGGCTGTACGTGTGTGGGTGTCAAGCAGACCCCCACTGACATCCCGTGCCACGGTGCCACACACCCTCAGGGTCCGTAACTGGAGCCAAGGTGCTGTCAATGAAAGGACGTCCAAGGCTGCACAAAGTGCCTTGCCACAGCGGAGGCTGGAATAGGAACCAAGACACAGGGAAGAGGAGCCAGCCATTGCAGAGTGATTTTCTTTCACTTTCTTTTATCATGCTTTTTAATTTGCTGGAAGTTTTTGTAATGGGCATGTGCTACATTTCTAAAGAACTACGGTCAAGATGCTTTTAATTATTTATTTTGTTCGTTTGAGCTGGAGTCTCCCTCTGCCACCCATGCTGGAGTGCAGTGGCACACTCCCGGCCACCGCAGCCTCGACCTGCTGGGCTCCGGCGAT